>NW_026909196.1:6241800-6541800 GCF_033115175.1 Lepus europaeus
GATGGCGAAGTGAATCTAGCTATGAGATTATTATTTAAGTTCTTATTTTGGCTATGCTATTACAGAGAAAAATGTTAGCCATCTCTTTTATAAGGTCGAAAGATTAAATTGTGCATCCTACAGATTCCTTCATAATAGAATTAGTTTCCTACCTTGAAGAGAATAGAGAAATGAAACAACAAGTTGGGCTTAGAATAGAGAAATGAGGGAGCAAGTCCTAGATCGCTTGCTGACAATAGCAATATCACATGAATACTTAGCAAACCGTTTTAACCATTAGATAACAACTTAAGAAAACATTTACCAGAAGGTCCAATGCCTTCTATAAATTTTAAGAATCATGTATTTGAAAACACCTCTTCAATATCTAACATGGTGTAGTTTGTTTAGCCAGTAAACTAAAGCACAACCATATAAAATGATTTTAGTTTCTTTCTACCAACAAGTCTAAAACATATGATACGCAGATTCAGGTCCCACAAATTAAAATGTATCTTTGATTGATTTTAGCAGCTTAAATTTATGGACAATCTTATCTATAAGCCATTTAAAATAAAACTCTTAATAAAATTTCCCCATGTGGACATAAAATATGTACACACATAATATAGCATAATAGACCAATATAGCAATTTTAATAATAGCTTTTAAACTCTTTAACTCTTTTTGTAGATTGCCAATTGATTTGAATTGCTTTTTGTTTTTAGTAACCTCAGTTAACCATACTTTCTCTCAGTTGGTACTGTGAATACATTATTGGCTTCATCTGTTTACAGAGCCATCCCAAAGTACTGAATACAATAAAAGTGGCTGGAAAAAGTCCATAGGAACCTATAGGAGGACAGCTAAACACAGAACCAACAACGCTTTACTTTTATGAGCAGCACATCATATATAACTGTGGATGACAAAAGACTTTAAGTCGCCATGTTTAAAATTATAAACTCATCAACCAACAAGAGGCACTTGCTTACTTCACAGTATTTTTGAAAGCACCTGTAGGATTTTACAAGTATTTAACCCTATAGGCCTCTAGGGCTTTCTCATTAAGATAACTATCATGTCTAGTAACACAAGATCATTAGACTTTTTAATTCTCAAACATTTTTATTAATAGCATTTTCCATTATAGAAACTTAAAGTCTGGTACCACATCACATCTTGACAGTCCTTCTAATATAATCCAAAAGACTGATTAGTTGGTGTCTCTATAAGATGAGAGACATAGGTCCTTTGATTTTTTCAGTTGGGCCCAAACTGGAAAAACCAAAGTCCAGGATTTACTGGAAATTTTAGAGACCAGATTGTTTGAAACTTTGATTTTTTGAATGCCTGTCAAGAATGCCAAGAAGGCTCAAAATCCAAAATATCTGGTTGAAATAAGATTTCTTAAAATCATGACATAACATAGACCAAATTTGATCATTGTTACAAGGTGATGATTCAAATTTTTGAAAAGAGCACATATTTAAATAACCCATAGCTCTTAATAAAAATTCAGCTGTTTTTGAACAATTAGAATTTAAGAGACATCAAGAGAACATAATAGATTACTTTAACACGTTGCTTTAACAGAGCATGAGAGTTTAATTCTATGTCAAAGAGAAATTGAGCTTCCTGTGATCTTTTGCTGTGAGGTTTCCTTCCTTTACCTTCTTTCATATTGGTGACCATGTTTCTGTGTTTCTGTGTGTAACACATCTTTAAGCATCTTTTGCAGGGCAGGATGAGTGGCAACAAATTCTTTCAGTTTCTGTTTGCTATGAAAAATCTTAATTTCACCTTCATTCACAAATGAGAGCTTTGCAGGATATAGTATTCTGGGCTGGCAGTTTTTCTCTCTTAGTACCTGGGCTATGTCTCGCCATTCCCTTCTAGCTTGTAGGGTTTCTGATGAGAAGTCTGCTGTGAGTCTAATTGGAGATCCTATAAGAGTAATCTGACGTTTCTCTCTTGCACATTTTAGGATCTTTTCTTTATGTTTCACTGTGGTGAGTTTGATTACAACATGTCGTGGTGAGGATCTCTTTTGGTCATGTTTATTAGGGGTTCTATAAGCTTCCTGTACTAAGATGCCTCTGTCCTTCTCCAAACCTGGGAAATTTTCTGCTAGTATCTCACTGAAAATGTCTTCTAATCCTTTCTCCCTCTCCATGCCTTCAGGAACTCCTAGAACCCGAATGTTGGGATTTTTAATAGTATCCTGTAGACTCCCGACAATATTTTTTAGATTTCTAATTTCTTCTTCTTTTCTTTGGTTTGCCAGTTTCCTTTCCTGTTCTCTGTCTTCTAGTCTGATATTCTCTCTTCTGCTTCGCCCATTCTGTTTTTAAGGCTCTCTAATGTGTTTGTCATTTGATCTATTGAATTCTTCATTTAATTATGATTTCTAGTCACTATCAGAGTTTCTTGTTCCACTAGTTGTTTCATTTCATTTTGATTCCTCCTTAATATTTCATTTTCATGAGAGAGATTTTCTATCTTGTCCATGAAGGATTTCTGTAGTTCAAGAATTTGTTTTTGAGAACTTCTGAATGTTCTTATCAGTTTTTTGAGATCCGCTTCTTGCATTTCTTCTATCTCATCATCTTCATAATCTTGAATTGGGGTGTCTTTTTCATTTGGGGGCGTCATAGTGTCTTCCTTGTTCTTGTTAGCTTGGTTTTTGCGTTTGTTGTTTGGCATGTTGGAGATATTTGGTTTCTTCACTGTGGTGTTTTTTCTTGTTACACTATGGCTGTATATTAAGTGGACTGTCTGCTTTCAGTGGAGCCTTAGAGGCTTGAGATGAGTGTGGCCTGAGAGCTGTGTTTGGTTCCTCAGTGTTGAGGGTGTGTCAAAGATGACACTCCCAGGTTAGGTGTGGTAAATCTCTCTTTCTTTTTTTGATTTAAAAGGGAAGTAATTCCGCACAGCTGAACGTAATTGGAGGTAGTTAGCAGGCAAATGATATACCCACAGGAGCCAGAGATCAGAAGCTCTTTCCCAAGGACCACACAGGGAATCTCTGCTGCCCTCAGTGTGGGCTCCAATTCTCCTGCAGTCTCCCACTGGGTTGCCAAGTTAGATGCTAATCTCCTGTTATTTCACCCCTCCCCCCCAGAGTCAGGTTTTTCTGCTAGGCTCAGGGCTGGTGCAGATCTGAGGTCACCCTGCTTATGACGTATGTCCAAAATGGCGCCTGCTCTGTCTTGCTCGCCTTTGACAGGTGAGCAGAGAGAGAGAAACTTGTGTCTGTATCGGTGATTTTTTAAAATTTTTTTCCTATCTCTCTTCTAGTTAGCCTGGTGAACTTTTCCCCACGGAGTTTCAAGCCTCGTTCCCTCTAGCCTCCTCTTTCCGCTTGCCCGCTGGTATCTCGGGCTATTGAGGTTCGGCTCACCTCACGTTCCAGCGCTTGTATGTTGAGTCTGCCGCTGGTGTCCCGAACTTGGGCTCCCACGCTCTCCACGAAGGTCCACTGTGAATCACTAGTTCCAGAAGCGTTCCCTCTGATGTTTCATCCCCTACCCTTCCTTGACTCTGCAGTATCTCCACTTATAATAACTTTCGCACCCCTGGACTAATATTGTGCTCCCCGCCTATTCCGCCATCTTGCCGCCAATGAGCAATGTCTTTTCAATAGGCAAGTAGATACAATGTCATCTATACAAACAGAAATATCATGTTTGTTTGCCGCAGTTCCTCTAGCTTTCTCCCTAGAAAATATGAATGTGTAGGGCTGGTGTCTCCATGTGTATCTAATTAGTGATTCCAAGGAGAAAATTAACTGTTCCCTGACAAAAACCATTCAAAAAAATACAGTCCGTTGATAATATCAGGAATACACAAACACAGAGGCTGTACCAATATTTGGGATTGAGTTAGCCAAAACAAAACCGGATATTTCCGGTTTCATCCAGTCATATCCAGACAAACTGGTGTGGAATTCGTATGCAATGGACTGAGAAAATGACAGTACAAAAGGTTTTGGAGAAAAACAAAGTCTTTTCCTTAGGAAAGTGCATAAAATCTCATCGATACAAACAGAAATATCATGTTTGTTTACTGCGGTTTCTCTAGCTTTCTCCCTAGAAAATATGAATAAGTAGAGCTGGTGTCTCCATGTGGAACCAATTACGGTATCCAAGCTCAAAATAAAATGTTCCTGATAAAAAAAATTCAAAACAATAAAGTCCATGGATAATATCCGAAAAACACAAACACAGAGGTTTTAGCAATATCTGCGATTGAGTTAGCCAAAACAAAACTGGATATTTCTTGTTTCATCCAGTCATATCCGGTAAACTGCTGTGGAATTCGTATGCAACGGACCGAGAGAATCACAGTAAAAATGGTTTTGGAGAAAAGCAAAGTCTTTTCCTTAGGCAAGTGCATAAAAAGTAACCTATACAAACAGAAATATCATGTTTGTTTGCCGAAGTTCCTCTAGCTTTCTCCCTAGAAAATATGAATGTGTAGAGCTGGTGTCTCCATGTGGAACCAATTAGTGTGTCCAAGCACGAAATTAATTGTTCTCTGATAAAAACATTCAAAACAATAAAGTCCATCGATAATATCAAGAAAACACAAACACAGAGGCTTTCACAATATTTCTGATTGATAGTCAAAACAAAACCGGATATTTCCGGTTACATCCAGTCATATCCGGACAAATCTATTTGGAAGTCGTATGGAATAGACCGAGAAAATCACAGTGAAAAAGGTTTTGGAGAAAAGCAAAGTCTTTGCATTAGGCAAGTGCATTAAATGCCATCTATACAAACAGAAATATCATGTTTTTTTGTCACAGTTCCTCTAGCTTTCCACCTAGAAATTATGAATATGCAGAGCTGGTGTCTCCATGTGGAACCTATTACTGTATCCAAGCACAACATAAAATGTTCCCCAATAAAAAACGTTCATAACAATAAAGTCCGTTGATAATATCCAGAAAACACAAACACTGAGGCTGTAGCAGTATATCGGATGGAGTTAGCCAAAACAAAACCGGATATTTCCGGTTTCATCCAGTCATATCTGGGCAAACTGGTGTGGATTTCGTATGCAATGGACCGAGAAAATCACAGTAAAAATGGTTTTGGAGAAAAACAAAGTCTTTTCCTTAGGAAAGTGCATTAAATGTCATAGATACAAACAGAAATATCATGTTTCTTTGTCACAGTTCCTCTAGCTTTCTCCTAGAAAATACGAATATGTAGAGCTGGTGTCCACATGATGAAACAACTTGTGTTTCTACAGTACAAAATTAAATGTTCCCTGATAAAAACATTCAAAACAATAAAGTCCATAGATAATATCCAGAAAACACAAACACAGAGGCTTTAACAATATTATGGATTGAGTTAGCCAAAACACAACCGGATATTTTTGGTTTCATCCAGTCATATTGAGACAACATGGTTTTGAATTCATATGCAATGGACCAAGAAAATGACAATAAAAATGGTTTTGGAGAAAAGCAAAGTCATTTCGTTAGGCAAGTGCATAAAATGTCATCGATACAAACAGAAATATCATGTTTGTTCGCCGCAGTTCCTCTAGCTTTCTCGCTAGAAAATACGAATGCGTAGAGCTGGTGTCCCCATGATGAACCAATTAGTGTTTCTAAGAACAAAATTAAATGTTCCCTGATAAAAACATCCAAAACAATAAAGTCCATCGATAATATCCAGAAAACACAAACACAGAAACTTTCACAATATTTCGCACTGAGTTAGCAAAAACACAACCGGATATTTATGGTTACATCCAGTCATATCCTTACAAATTCGTTTTGAATTCGAATGCACTGGACCGAGAAAATCAGAGTAAAAATGGTTTTGCAGAAAATCAAAATCTTTTCGTTAGGCAAGTGCATAAAATGTCATTGATAAAAACAGAAATATCATGTATGTTTGTCGCAGTTCCTCTAGCTTTCTCCCTAGAAAATACGAATGTGTAGAGCTGCTATCTCTATGTTGAACCAGTTAGTGATTCCAAGCACAGAATTTAATGTTCCCCGAAAAAAATATTCAAAAAATAAAGTCTGTGGTTAATATGAGTAATACACAAACACAGAGGCTGTAACAATATCTGGGATTGAGTTAGCCAAAACAAAACCGGATATTTCCGGTTTCATCCTGTCACATGAGGTCAAACTGGTATGGAATTCGTATGCGATGCACCAAGGACATTGGAGTAAAAATGGTTTTGGAGAAAAGCAAAGTTTTCTTGTTATGCCAGTGCATAAAATTTCATCTATACAAACAGAAATATCATGTTTGTTTGTAGCAGTTCCTCTAGCTTTCTCCCTAGAAAATACGAATGTGTAGAGCTGGTGTCTCCATGTGGAAACTATTAGTGTTTCCAAGCACAAAAATAAATGTTCCCTGATAAAAAACATCCAAAAAAAATACAGTCCATTGATAATATCCGGAAAACACAAACACAGAGGCTCTAACAATATCTAGCCTTGAGTTAGCCAAAAAAAAACCAGATATTTCCAGTTTCATCCAATCATATCCGGACAAACTGGTGTGGAATTCGTATGCAATGGACCGAAAAAATCACAGTAAAATGGTTTTGGAGAAAAGCAAAGTCTTTTCGTTAGGAAAGTGCATAAAATATTATCTATACAAACAGAAATATCATGTTTGTTCGCCACAGTTCCTCTAGCTTTCTCCCTTGAAAATATGAATGTGTAGAGCTGGCGTCCCATTGATGAACCAATTAGTGTTTTAATGGTACAAAATTAAATGTTCCCTGATAAAAACATTCAAAACAATAAAGTCCATCGATAATATCCAGAAAACACAAGCACAGAAGATTTCACAATATTTCGGATTGAGTTAACCAAAACACAACCGGATATTTTCGTTTTCATCCAGTCATAACCGGACAAAGTTGTGTAGAATTCGTATGCAATGGCCGAGAAAATCAGAGTAAAAATGGTTTTGGAGAAAAGCAAAGTCTTTTGTTAGGCAAGTGCATAAAATGTCATTGATGCACACAGAAATATGTTTTTTTGTCGCAGTTCCTGTAGCTTTCTCCCTAGAAAATAATAATGAGTAGAACTGCTGTCCCCATGATGAACCAATTAGTGTTCCAGTGGTACAAATTTGAATGTTCCCTGATAAAAACATTCAAAACAATAAAGTCCATTTATAACATCCAGAAAACACAAACTCATAGGCTGTAGCAATATCTGGGATTGAGTTAGCGAAAACAAAATGGTATATTTCCGGTTTCACCCAGTCATATCCGGACAAACTGGTGTGGAATTCGTGTGCAAAGGAATGACAAAATCACAGTAAAAATGGTATTGGAGGAAAGCAAAGTCTTTTCGCTAGGCAAGTGCATAAAATGTCATCGATACAAACAGAAATATCATGTTTGTTTGCCGCAGTTAGTCTAGCTTTCGCCCTGGAATATACGAATGTGTAGAGCTGGTGTCTCCATGTGGAAACAATTAATGAATAGAAGCCCAAAATTAAATGTTCCCTGATAAAAAACATTCAAAATAGTAAAGTCCGTGGATAGTATCAGGAATACACAAACACAGAGGCTGTAGCAATATCTGGGATTGAGTTAGCCAAAACAAAACTGGATATTTCCGGTTTCATCCAGTCATATCCTGACAAAGTGGTGTGGAATTCGTATGCACTGGACCGAGAAAATCACAATAAGTAAGGTTTTGCAGAAAAGCAAAGTATTTTCGTTAGGCAAGTGCGTGAAATGTCATCTATAGAAACAGAAATATCATGTTTGTTTGTCACAGGTCCTCTAACTTTCTTCCTAGAAAATACGAATGTATACAGCTGGTGTTCCCTTGATGAACCAATTAGTGTTTCTACGGTACAAAATTAAATGTTCCCTGATAAAAGCATTCAAAACAATAAAGTCCATCGATAATAACCAGAAAACACAAACACAGAATCTTTCATGATATTTTTAGATTGAGTTAGCCAAAACACAACCAGATATTTCTGGTTTCATCCAGTTATATCCGGCCAAAGTGGTGTGGAATTCGTATGCAATGGACTGAGAGAACAGTAAAAATGGTTTTGGAGAAAAGCAAATTCTTTTCGTTAGGAAAGTGCAAAAAATATCATCTATACAAACATAAATATCATGTTTGTTTGCTGCAGTTCCTCTAGCTTTCTCCCTAGAAAATACGAATGTGTAGAGCTGGCGTCCCCTTGATGAAACAATTAGGGTTTTAATGGCACAAAATTAAATGTTCCTGATAAAAACATTTAAATAAATAAAGTCCATCGATAATATCCAGAAAACACAAACACAGAAGATTTCACAATATTTCGGATTCAGTTAACCAAAGTACAACCGGATATTTTTGTTTTCATCCAGTCATATCCGGACAAAGTGGTGTGGAATTCGGATGCAATGGACCGAGAAAATCACACTAAAAATGATTTTGGAGAAAAGCAAAGTCTTTTCGTTAGGCAAGTGCATAAAATGTCATCGATACAAATAGAAATATCATCTTTCTTTGCCGCAATTCCTCTAGTTTCTCACTATAAAATACGAATGTGTAGAGCTGGTTCCTCCATGTGGAACCATTACTGTATCCAAGCTCAAAATAAAATGTTCCCGATAAAAAACATTCAAAACAATAAAGTCCATGGATAATATCCGGAAAACACAAACACAAATGCTGCAGCAATATCTGCGATTGAGTTAGCCAAAACAAAACAGTATATTTCCGGTTTTTTCCAGTCATATCCGGTAAACTGGTGTGGAATTCCTATGCAATGGACTGAAAGAATAACAATAAAAAAGGTTTTGGAGAAAAGCAAAGTCTTTTCGTCAGGCAACTGCATAAAATGTCATCGATACAAACAGAAATATCCTGTTTGTTTGCTGCAATTCCTCTAGCTTTCTCCCAGAAAATACAAATGAGTAGAGCTGGTGCCTCCATGTGGAACCAATTAGTGTTTCCAAGTACCAAATTAAATGTTCCCAGATAAAAACATTCAAAACAATAAAGTCCATCGATAATATCCAGAAAACACAAACACAGAGGCTTTAACAATATTTCGGATTGATAGTCAAAACTAAACCGGATATTTCCGGTTTAATCCAGTCATATCCGGACTAACTTGTGTGCAATTCATATGCAATGGACCGAAAAATCAGAGTAAAAATGGTTTTGGAGACAAGGAAAGTCTTTTTATTAGGCAAGTGCATAAAATGCCATCTATACACACAGTAATATCATGTTTTTTTGTCGCAGTTCCTCTAGGTTTCTACCTAGAAAATACGAATATGCTGAGCTGGTGTCTCCATGTGGAACCTATTACTGTATCCATGCTCAACATAAAATGTCCCCTGATAAAAAACATTCAAAACAATAAAGTCCGTTGATAACATCCAGAAAACACAAACACTGAGGCTGTAGAAATATCTGGGATATAGTAAGCCAAAACACTACTGGATATTTCCGGTTGCATCCAGTCATATCTGATAAAGTGGTGTGAAATTCGTATGCAATGGACCAAGAAAATCACAGTAAAAATGGTTATGGAGAAAAGCAAATACTTTTCGTTAGGCAAGTGCATAAAATGTCATCTATACACACAGAAATATCATGTTTGTTTGCCGCAGTTCCTCTAGCTTTCTCCCTAGAAAATATGAATATGTAGAGCTTATGTCTCCATGTGGAACCAATTACATTATCCAAGCTCAAAATAAAATGGTCCCTGATAAAAGCATTCAAAATAATAAAGTCCATCGATAATATCCTGAAAACACAAACACAGAGCCTTTCACAATATTTTGGATTGATAGCCAAAACACAATGGCATATTTCTGGTTTCATCCAGGCATATCCGGACAAGTGTTGTGGAATTCGTATGCAATGGCCCGAGAAAATCACAGTAAAAATGGTTTTGGAGAAAAAAAAAAGTCTTTTTGTTAGTCAAGTGCATAAAATGTCATCGATACAAACATTAATATCATGTTTGTTTCTCGCAGTTGCTCTTGCTTTCTCCCTAGAAAATAAAAATATGCAGAGCTGGTGTCTCCATGTGGAACCAATTACTGTATCCAAGCTCAAAATAAAATGTTCCCTGATAAAAAACATTCAAAACAATGAAGTCCGTTGATAACCGGAAAACACAAACACTGAGGCTGTAGCAATATCTGGGATTGAGTTAGCCAAAACACAACCGGATATTTCCGGTTTCATCCAGTCATATCCGGACAAACTGGTGTGGAATTCGTATGCAATAGACCGAGAAAATCATAGTACAAAATGTTTTGGAGAAAAACAAAGTCTTTTTCTTAGGCAAGTGCATAAAATCTCATCGATACAAACAGAAATATCATGTTTGTTTGCTGCAGTTCTTCTAGCTTTCTCCCTAGAAAATACGAATATGTAGAGGTGGTCTCCACATGATGAACCAATTAGTGTTTCTACGGTACAAAATAAATGTTCCCTGATAAAAACATTCAAAACAATAAAGTCCATCGATAATATCCAGAAAACACAAACACAGAGGCTTTCACAATATTTCTGATTGAGTTAGCCAAAGCACAACCGTATATTTCTGTTTTCATCCAGTCATATCCGGACAAACTGGTGTGAAATTCATATTCAATGGACCGTAAAATCATAGTGCAAAAGGTTTTGGAGAAAAGCAAAGTCTTTTCCTTAGGCAAGTGCATAAAATGTCATCTAAACAAACAGAAGTATCATGTTTGTGTGTCGCAGTTCCTCTAGCTTTCTCCCTAGAAAATACGAACATGTAGAGCTGGTGTCCACATGATGAACCAATTAGTGTTTCCACGGTACTGTTCCCTTATAAAAATATTCAAAACAATAAATTCCATAGATAATATCCAGAAAACACAAACACAGATGCTTTCACAATATTATGGATTGAGTTAGCCAAAACACAACCGGATATTTCTTGTTTTTTCCAGTCATATTGGGACAACATGGTATGGAATTCGTATGCAATGGACCGAGAAAATCACAGTAAAAATGGTTTTGGAGAAAAGCAAAGTCTTTTCGTGAGGCAAGTGCATAAAATGTCATAGATACAAACAGAAATATCATAATTGTTTGCCGCAGTTCCTCTAGCTTTCTCCCTAGAAAATACGAATGTGTAGAGGTGGTCTCCACATGATGAACCAATTAGTGTTTCTACGGTACAAAATAAATGTTCCCTGATAAAAACATTCAAAACAATAAAGTCCATCGATAATATCCAGAAAACACAAACACATAGGCTTTCTCAATATTTCGGATTGAGTTAGCCAAAACACAACCGGATGTTTCTTGTTTCATTCAGTCATATCCGGACAAAGTGGCGTGGAAGTCGTTTGCAATGGACCGAGAAAATCACAGTAAAAATGATTTTGGAGAAAAGAAAAAGTCTTTTCGTTAGGCAAGTGCATAAAATGTCATCGATAGAAACATTAATATCATGTTTGTTTTGTAGGACCCCAAAACAGGTGTCCCACAAACCGACCGACCCCCAGATACACGAGCTCCACACCAACCGATGCAAATAGCAAGAGGGAAGTTTATTTCATTTGCAAATGGGCCATCTCAACAGCACCCTCTAGTGCAGTGCAAAGAGAGCGGCCCCGATCATCAGTTTCACAGAGTATTTAAGGCTTAAAACCACAACATTAGCATATTTTCACTGTGTTACAATTTCATTGGGTAACTTAAATGGTTACAGGGTGCAGGAAGAAGTTACATGCTGTACGTGCCTTGTGGTTTTTATCTTTAGCTTGAGCAAGCAAGGGCAGGGGTCGTCAAGCCGGGTATGTAGTGTGTGGTAACTTGTAGTGTTGTAACAGGACATAGGTTGGGTACATTTTCTGTTAACTTCAGCCTTTATAGTTCCTAAAAACGGTTACATATTGCAAGCTCAGCCATCTTATGAAAGCAAGCACATTTCTTGCAAAATTATTGCAAGCCCAGCCAATTTGTACAGAAGCAGAACAATATGCAGTTAGCTCAAACAACTCCATCTTAAACCTAACCTGCCTAATTCTTTCATTCCCTCCTCTTGTTTTTGGCAAATTTTAATCTTAAAATTTAAGGAATGGCTGCATCCTGAAATTTTTCTTCTAGGTACTGCTGGATCAGGACCAAGGCATGGGTGATAGACAATCTATTTTCAATAAACTGAAGAAGCCTATTTATTATGCAGGGTCCAAAGGTTAAAATTAAAAGTAATATTATTAAGGGTCCTATGATGGTGGAGATTAGGGTTGTTAACCAAGGGGATGAGTTATACCAGCTCTGAAACCATGACTGTCCTGCCTCAAAATGGCTCTGTCGTTGTTTTAGTTTTTCCCTTAGTTTTGCCATGCTATCTCTGACCACTCCAGTGTGATCCGCATAGAAACAACACTCTTCCTTTAGGGCTGCACAGAGTCCCCCTTCTCTTAAAAATACAAGGTCCAGCCCCCTTCTATTTTGTAATACTACCTCGGAAAGTGAAGTTAAGGACTTTTCCAAGGCACTGACAGATTCTGCTAAAGCTTGTAAAGCTGAATGCATAGCTTGCTGTAACAGGTGAAACTGATTTGTCTTTGACAGAGCAGTGGCTCCGGTACCTATGCCTGCTCCGATGCCCCCGACTGTGAGTCCCCCCAATATGAGGGCTAGCGTTATGGTTAGGGGCTCCCTAGGGAGCCGGAGATTTCCCTCATATTGTTGGTAAACTTCCTCAGGGTCATGTAGTGTGACCCGAGGCCATACTTCAACCATGACGCACCATTCATGAGTTCGATTATGAGCTTGTCCTGTCAAGCAGGGGGTTAGGCCTGTATTGCATGCCCAAAATGTCCCATTTGGTCCTGTTAAATAAGAGGTGCCTGGTTTGAGAGTCATAGTTTTATTACAGAGGCCCTGATATTGAGGGGGAATGGAGCCTACGCAAAGTCCCTGTCCTGATACTTCTGTGAGTTAGTCGGTGGGATGGCAGATTGGAGCACTGGGGAGGGACGATAGTATGGTTGGTCCAATTTCCGACAACAGCTACTCCCTCATAATAAGGGGGAGGCGAGGCAAGGCACAGCCAGCAATCCCGGGTCCTATCGGGGTCAGAGCCATTCAGTGCTTGGAAGGCCCCATGTATTAGGCCTAAGAGGCGGTCCCCTGTGCCCAGCCGTACAGCAGGAGACGAGTTAGGACTCACAGCTGCCCCTGTCGTCAGGGAAGGTGAAGAAGTCAAGGGTTGGCCCTGGGATCTTGGGGGTGTAACTCTAGACACAGGCCTCTGATCTGCCAACACAGGCCTCGGCCTCTGATCCGCCAACCCCGCCAGCACTAGGTTGGGGCCTATAGACTGAGAGATAGTTTGTTCTTTAAGTTGAATGGAAAATTGGAACCCAGGATCGTAGTCAGAAACATAAAACCTTAAACCCCAAGTCCTTCCCCTTTTCCAGTCAGCAATGTTGGCCTTTTTTTTCCCCTTTTCTGTGAAGGAGATATTTAGGGGCATAGAACAGGAGGGTCCTGTTCCCGGGGTAAAATTACGGTGCACAGTAATCCAATCCCAACTAGAGGAAGGTTTCCAATATGCGTGACCCGTGGTCTCACATCCCCAGGCTTTACAGTAAAAAGATTCTGGCCCCCCGCACCGCCACCTTTCTTTTGTAGACCTGCCATCCTTAGGGCACACGTAAAACTCTTGTTGTTGTAACTGGCATCTTTTTGTCTCGTACCTGCACCCAAGCCACGCGGGGCCGTGGACCAATGCACCAGGGGCGAACGCGGCGCCGTAGACCATGGGGATCTGCCCTCCAGCGGCGCTGGCGGGGACTCCTTCCTTGGGGAGTTCGGCTGGGCTCCAGTCCGGTATATCCCAGGTGTCTATCCCTGCTACCAATTTACACACATCAGGGTGCAATGAAGGCCACCATGTCCCAGAAGGGGCCTCGTGGGAAACGGACCACACGACCTCAGTGGTACCAGATTTCACCTCCCACGTGAGTCTCCTTGGGTTATGTGGGCTGCCCATAATCGGGGTAAGAAAAATTAAAAGTATTACAAGTGCTAAACAGTCTTTAAGAGTCTTATCTTGAGTGGATTTTGAGTGCGTTGTGCCTTCCATACTGTCCGGTCAGCGGGGCAATCGTCCTGAGTTTTGTTCTCCTCCAGTAGGGCTCGCTTTACATAGAACGCGTGAACCCAGGCGGTGAATCCGTTGACTTTTACCGCTGTTGAGGTGGTCCAGCGCGGCTCAAGAGTCGTGGTTTGGTGCCTGCGAACGTAGACAATGTCCCCAGCCTGGAACGAGTGTGGGAGCACGAAACCCCTGTCTCTGTTATTGTTGTGTTAAAACTTTTCTTGAAAGTCTGAAACAAAGGAGGGGAGCAGGGTGTTTGAGATGCAGGTGCATATAAATGCTTTTTCTTTTGGCCTGTCACACACACATAAGCTCATAACTGACTTCCTGCCTAACACTTTTCCTCAAGAGGAATACCCAAAATTTTGGGATTATGGATGGAGTTCCGTCTTCTGTAACTTCTTCAAAGCTGGCATGTGGGCGTCGAGGGAGACTTGGGTATTTTCTCTTGCTATCTGTCTTATGGTATGTGACAGTAGCCTTAGAAACACTGTGCTGCTCGGTCCAGAGGGCCGCTCAAATCGCCCAGTGGAATAAGCTGGAAGCTTTATCTAAGAACAATTTAAAGTTTAACAGTCTGCTGGAAACAAAATGAACAGGGGCGTTAAAAACACACAGTCCAAAGAGAAGCAGCAAGATTACAGAAGTTATTGGGCCAAGGCAAGGAAATAGCCAAGATTTCCATGACCAGATGTTAGGCCAGCAATCCCAGCCTTGCTCGGCCTGGCCCTGAAGCTGTTCGGAATTGTCCAGGAAAAGTACAAATTTGGGTTTGTACCCGTCCAGTTGAATTGACCCAGAAACAACATTTTTCCTGAAGCATGGCACAGATACCCCCTGGAGCAACAGTCAGCATAGATACCCCTTGGAGCAGCAGTCAGTACAGATACCCCCTAGCAGCATGTTTAATACTATATATATATATATATAACTTTTTGTGACTTTTACACACACCCTTTTTAACTTACTTTAAACATTTTACCATTTTCATGTTAGTCTAGAGAAAACTAGCCATTAGGATTCTTACAAACCATGTTCTTTTTTTTTTTAAAGCTTTCTCCTTTTTAGCCCTTCGCTTTTTCCTTTTTAGCCCTTCGCTTTTTCCTTTTTAGCCCTTTTTACCGACAACATGAACACAGCACAGGCCCAACACTACCTACTTTTACATAGTGCTAGACCTCTGCTGTATCCATGCCCCCGCATCCGGCCAAGCCTGCCTGGTTGCAGCAGGCCACGTGGACAGGAATCGAGTGCAGAGAAAGGTTGTGGTCCCCCATTTACAGGGAAAACTGCGCACACCGGGGCCTGGCAAAACTGGCCGTGGGGTTGGGTAGGTGTGCTATTTTACTAAGAGTGCTGGGAACCTTCTATAATTTTAGCCAAAGCCAAATCAATCAGGACTACTGCAAACACTCAGTCAATTAAAACAGATAATTAACTTTTAGCTCCTTTTCAGATTTTGTCTAGCAACAGTAATATTACGAGCCCTAAACAAAGCCATCGGCAGCAACTCGACCCAGTCTCTAGTGCCAGGTCTCCACTATTTACCCAGCCAAGGTCCCCCCAACTGTACGAACTAAGCAATTAAAGAGACCCTGACTAAATCAACGGCGGAGAATAATTAACTTTGGCCCCCTTTCCAGATTTTAGTCCTTAAATAATTAAAGTCGCGGCAGCAACTTGACCCCACTATTAGTTTAGTCAAGGCCTCCCCAACTGTACGAACAAAACAATTAAAGAGACCTTAACCAAATCAACAGCGGAGTCCGTTTTGTTCATACATTTTACCTGACTAAATCCCCAGCACCCTGGCCACCAACTAACTTGCCCGGGAGACGAAAGCGGGTCCGTTGTCTGACCCCAGCCCCTTTTGGTAGTCCAAATCGGGGAAATATTGGTGCGGTTTCTTCCTTGGTCGGGAAGGCCTCTGTCCATTTTGAGAAGGTGTTTACAAATAGTCCTTCCGTGGAGGTCAGGTGCCCCCTTCGCTTATAGATTTTTCCCATACACAGTGGCAAAAGCGTACCTGCTGTCCATGTAGACGTTCACCCGCTTTTCCTTGGCTGCGTGGAGTGCTTGGGTCAGAGCGATCAGCCCTGCCCGCTGAGCGGAGGTTCCCGGGGGGCAGAAACCAAGACCACTGACCTTGTTTGGCCGTCTACCACCGCTGCCCCCGACTCTTCTCTCGCTGTCTTGCAGGAAGCTGTTCCCGTCGGTATGCCAGGTTAGTTCGCATTTAGCAGGGGGATGTCGGTCAGGTCGGTGCGAGTCCCGTGTAGCAGTCGTGTACCACTGGATTTCCTTTCCTAATCTTTTATTTTTCAGAGATAGTACAGGAACTAGTCTCAAACAAGTTCGTTTCTTTAGGCACTCTTTTGCCCAGTGCACATTGTTCTCGGTCTAGACGGGGCCTTTGTCGGTCTCCCGGGTCCCTTCCTGACCTGATCCTCCCTTGCTCTGCTTTGATAACTATGGTGGCCAGGATCCTAGTCAGTTCTTCCCCCCTCAGCCCATCTTAGGCATTCCCTTTCTAAACCAGGTAATGTATACCCCTGAAACCCCTTCAGCTTCTGGAGGCGTTCCGTCAAACCCATCAGGAGAACCTGGCTGTAGAGCCTGAGTCTTTCCCTTCCCTCCACCGTGTTCAAGTCCCAGTCGGGCTTAACCTATGCCCCTCTCCAGTGGTTAGTAAAATCTGAAAAGAGCTGATGTGTTAGTAAAATAGGCCCCACGAGTCCCTTCAGGGCTCGTGGGTCCTGTGAAAAAGACGGAAGACAGGTTATGTGTTTTCCAGTTATACGGAGGAGGAAGACGGCCAGTTTGAACGAGCCGGAGGTTCCTCCTCCCTTTCTTCCTGCACAGACTCCAGAAAAGGTGCCGCGGGCCTTTTGGGAAGGCGGGGGGCATAAGGTGGTGGGATATCAAAAAGTAAAAGGGCCTCCTGCTCGCCTGGGGGAACTAGGGGCTTTTTAGGTTTGAGGGTGTCTGATTCTTTTAATGGGTAAAGGGTTGAGGTGGGGTATTTGCCTTGGTCCGCGAGTTTTGATACTAGGAGTGTCGCGGGTAGGAGCGGAGTGAGTTTGGGGCTCGACCCCGCCACCAGGGCAGCTGCTGGCAACTCAGGACTGGGCTCCATCCTCAGGGCGGTGGCGGGTGTAGCGGGATCAAGCTCCGCCACCACCCTGTTGGAAAAGAGGAAAGGTTTTACCCATTTTGGGGGGTTTTGCACCAGGTCCTCCCACACAAACATGTAGGGCACTTGATCCGGGTGCCCCTCCTTCCCTTCCTTACAGACCTGGCTCTTCACCTGTAAGATAATACGAGAGTCAAAAGTCCCATCCCGTGGCCACCCGACATTGAAGGTTGGCCATTCGGACGTACAGAAACCCGTCCAATTCTTCTTCCGCACTCTCACAGACAAGTTTTGGCCCCGCTCCCGGACCTCTCTCCAATGATCTAAAGTAAGACTTAAAGGTGTAGTTAATCCCTGTCCCATATTGGAGAAGAAGGGTAGCAGCAAAATTATTAGCAGCAAAATTATAACACAGAACACAATTACAAAACACACAAACACACTGCGCGCAATAATGGAATGAGACAAAACTGAAACCAAAACTTCCGATGGGAGCAGCCGCCTGACGGGCAGGCGGCTCGGGAGCAGCTGCCCGGCAGCCAGGCTCTCCCGAAGAAGGAGGGGGACAAAATCCACCTCCCTCTTCCCCCGGACTGCCACTGGAGCGTCCTCCAGAGGCTCGAGCCAGGGGTCCTGGGCACGTCTGCCCCTTCCTACTACTGGCTCTTTTACCCGTCCAGCGCCTAGCATCCGCAAATACAGACAATGGAACACACACAAAATACACGGAACAGAAAAGACTTACCTCCGATTGGGAGATGGCGGGTGAATCTGGGGGGGGGTGGTCTGAATCCCGGACGAGCCCCCAAAATGTAGGACCCCAAAACAGGTGTCCCACAAACCGACCGACCCCCAGATACACGAGCTCCACACCAACCGATGCAAATAGCAAGAGGGAAGTTTATTTCATTTGCAAATGGGCCGTCTCAACAGCACCCTCTAGTGCAGTGCAAAGAGAGCGGCCCCGATCATCAGTTTCACAGAGTATTTAAGGCTTAAAACCACAACATTAGCATATTTTCACTGTGTTACAATTTCATTGGGTAACTTAAATGGTTACAGGGTGCAGGAAGAAGTTACATGCTGTACGTGCCTTGTGGTTTTTATCTTTAGCTTGAGCAAGCAAGGGCAGGGGTCATCAAGCCGGGTATGTAGTGTGTGGTAACTTGTAGTGTTGTAACAGGACATAGGTTGGGTACATTTTCTGTTAACTTCAGCCTTTATACTTCCTAAAAACGGTTACATATTGCAAGCTCAGCCATCTTATGAAGGCAAGCACATTTCTTGCAAAATTATTGCAAGCCCAGCCAATTTGTACAGAAGCAGAACAATATGCAGTTAGCTCAAACAACTCCATCTTAAACCTAACCTGCCTAATTCTTTCAGTTTCTCGCAGTTCCTCTTGCTTTCTCCCTAGAAAATAAAAATATGCAGAGCTGGTGTCTCCATGTGGAACCAATTACTGTATCCAAGCTCAAAATAAAATGTTCCCTGATAAAAAACATTCAAAACAATGAAGTCCGTTGATAATAACCGGAAAACACAAACACTGAGGCTGTAGCAATATCTGGGATTGAGTTAGCCAAAACACAACAGGATATTTCCGGTTACATCCAGTCATATCCGGACAAACTGGTGTGGAATTCGTATGCAATGGACCGAGAAAATCATAGTACAAAATGTTTTGGAGAAAAACAAAGTCTTTTTCTTAGGCAAGTGCATAAAATCTCATCGATACAAACAGAAATATCATGTTTGTTTGCTGCAGTTCTTCTAGCTTTCTCCCTAGAAAATACGAATATGTAGAGGTGGTCTCCACATGATGAACCAATTAGTGTTTCTACGGTACAAAATAAATGTTCCCTGATAAAAACATTCAAAACAATAAAGTCCATCGATAATATCCAGAAAACACAAACACATAGGCTTTCACAATATTTCGGATTGAGTTAGCCAAAACACAACCGGATGTTTCTTGTTTCATTCAGTCATATCCGGACAAAGTGGTGTGGAAGTCGTTTGCAATGGACCGAGAAAATCACAGTAAAAATGATTTTGGAGAAAAGAAAAAGTCTTTTCGTTAGGCAAGTGCATAAAATGTCATCGATAGAAACATTAATATCATGTTTGTTTTGTAGGACCCCAAAACAGGTGTCCCACAAACCGACCGACCCCCAGATACACGAGCTCCACACCAACCGATGCAAATAGCAAGAGGGAAGTTTATTTCATTTGCAAATGGGCCGTCTCAACAGCACCCTCTAGTGCAGTGCAAAGAGAGCGGCCCCGATCATCAGTTTCACAGAGTATTTAAGGCTTAAAACCACAACATTAGCATATTTTCACTGTGTTACAATTTCATTGGGTAACTTAAATGGTTACAGGGTGCAGGAAGAAGTTACATGCTGTACGTGCCTTGTGGTTTTTATCTTTAGCTTGAGCAAGCAAGGGCAGGGGTCGTCAAGCCGGGTATGTAGTGTGTGGTAACTTGTAGTGTTGTAACAGGACAAAGGTTGGGTACATTTTCTGTTAACTTCAGCCTTTATAGTTCCTAAAAACGGTTACATATTGCAAGCTCAGCCATCTTATGAAAGCAAGCACATTTCTTGCAAAATTATTGCAAGCCCAGCCAATTTGTACAGAAGCAGAACAATATGCAGTTAGCTCAAACGACTCCATCTTAAACCTAACCTGCCTAATTCTTTCATTCCCTCCTCTTGTTTTTGGCAAATTTTAATCTTAAAATTTAAGGAATGGCTGCATCCTGAAATTTTTCTTCTAGGTACTGCTGGATCAGGACCAAGGCATGGGTGATAGACAATCTATTTTCAATAAACTGAAGAAGCCTATTTATTATGCAGGGTCCAAAGGTTAAAATTAAAAGTAATATTATTAAGGGTCCTATGATGGTGGAGATTAGGGTTGTTAACCAAGGGGATGAGTTATACCAGCTCTGAAACCATGACTGTCCTGCCTCAAAATGGCTCTGTCGTTGTTTTAGTTTTTCCCTTAGTTTTGCCATGCTATCTCTGACCACTCCAGTGTGATCCGCATAGAAACAACACTCTTCCTTTAGGGCTGCACAGAGTCCCCCTTCTCTTAAAAATACAAGGTCCAGCCCCCTTCTATTTTGTAATACTACCTCGGAAAGTGAAGTTAAGGACTTTTCCAAGGCACTGACAGATTCTGCTAAAGCTTGTAAAGCCGAATGCATAGCTTGCTGTAACAGGTGAAACTGATTTGTCTTTGACAGAGCAGTGGCTCCGGTACCTATGCCTGCTCCGATGCCCCCGACTGTGAGTCCCCCCAATATGAGGGCTAGCGTTATGGTTAGGGGCTCCCTAGGGAGCCGGAGATTTCCCTCATATTGTTGGTAAACTTCCTCAGGGTCATGTAGTGTGACCCGAGGCCATACTTCAACCATGACGCACCATTCATGAGTTCGATTATGAGCTTGTCCTGTCAAGCAGGGGGTTAGGCCTGTATTGCATGCCCAAAATGTCCCATTTGGTCCTGTTAAATAAGAGGTGCCTGGTTTGAGAGTCATAGTTTTATTACAGAGGCCCTGATATTGAGGGGGAATGGAGCCTACGCAAAGTCCCTGTCCTGATACTTCTGTGAGTTAGTCGGTCGGATGGCAGATTGGAGCACTGGGGAGGGACGATAGTATGGTTGGTCCAATTTCCGACAACAGCTACTCCCTCATAATAAGGGGGAGGCGAGGCAAGGCACAGCCAGCAATCCCGGGTCCTATCGGGGTCAGAGCCATTCAGTGCTTGGAAGGCCCCATGTATTAGGCCTAAGAGGCGGTCCCCTGTGCCCAGCCGTACAGCAGGAGACGAGTTAGGACTCACAGCTTCCCCTGTCGTCAGGGAAGGTGAAGAAGTCGAGGGTTGGCCCTGGGATCTTGGGGGTGTAACTCTAGACACAGGCCTCTGATCTGCCAACACAGGCCTCGGCCTCTGATCCGCCAACCCCGCCAGCACTAGGTTGGGGCCTATAGACTGAGAGATAGTTTGTTCTTTAAGTTGAATGGAAAATTGGAACCCAGGATCGTAGTCAGAAACATAAAACCTTAAACCCCAAGTCCTTCCCCTTTTCCAGTCAGCAATGTTGGCCTTTTTTTTCCCCTTTTCTGTGAAGGAGATATTTAGGGGCATAGAACAGGAGGGTCCTGTTCCCGGGGTAAAATTACGGTGCACAGTAATCCAATCCCAACTAGAGGAAGGTTTCCAATATGCGTGACCCGTGGTCTCACATCCCCAGGCTTTACAGTAAAAAGATTCTGGCCCCCCGCACCGCCACCTTTCTTTTGTAGACCTGCCATCCTTAGGGCACACGTAAAACTCTTGTTGTTGTAACTGGCATCTTTTTGTCTCGTACCTGCACCCAAGCCACGCGGGGCCGTGGACCAATGCACCAGGGGCGAACGCGGCGCCGTAGACCATGGGGATCTGCCCTCCAGCGGCGCTGGCGGGGACTCCTTCCTTGGGGAGTTCGGCTGGGCTCCAGTCCGGTATATCCCAGGTGTCTATCCCTGCTACCAATTTACACACATCAGGGTGCAATGAAGGCCACCATGTCCCAGAAGGGGCCTCGTGGGAAACGGACCACACGACCTCAGTGGTACCAGATTTCACCTCCCACGTGAGTCTCCTTGGGTTATGTGGGCTGCCCATAATCGGGGTAAGAAAAATTAAATGTATTACAAGTGCTAAACAGTCTTTAAGAGTCTTATCTTGAGTGGATTTTGAGTGCGTTGTGCCTTCCATACTGTCCGGTCAGCGGGGCAATCGTCCTGAGTTTTGTTCTCCTCCAGTAGGGCTCGCTTTACATAGAACGCGTGAACCCAGGCGGTGAATCCGTTGACTTTTACCGCTGTTGAGGTGGTCCAGCGCGGCTCAAGAGTCGTGGTTTGGTGCCTGCGAACGTAGACAATGTCCCCAGCCTGGAACGAGTGTGGGAGCACGAAACCCCTGTCTCTGTTATTGTTGTGTTAAAACTTTTCTTGAAAGTCTGAAACAAAGGAGGGGAGCAGGGTGTTTGAGATGCAGGTGCATATAAATGCTTTTTCTTTTGGCCTGTCACACACACATAAGCTCATAACTGACTTCCTGCCTAACACTTTTCCTCAAGAGGAATACCCAAAATTTTGGGATTATGGATGGAGTTCCGTCTTCTGTAACTTCTTCAAAGCTGGCATGTGGGCGTCGAGGGAGACTTGGGTATTTTCTCTTGCTATCTGTCTTATGGTATGTGACAGTAGCCTTAGAAACACTGTGCTGCTCGGTCCAGAGGGCCGCTCAAATCGCCCAGTGGAATAAGCTGGAAGCTTTATCTAAGAACAATTTAAAGTTTAACAGTCTGCTGGAAACAAAATGAACAGGGGCGTTAAAAACACACAGTCCAAAGAGAAGCAGCAAGATTACAGAAGTTATTGGGCCAAGGCAAGGAAATAGCCAAGATTTCCATGACCAGATGTTAGGCCAGCAATCCCAGCCTTGCTCGGCCTGGCCCTGAAGCTGTTCGGAATTGTCCAGGAAAAGTACAAATTTGGGTTTGTACCCGTCCAGTTGAATTGACCCAGAAACAACATTTTTCCTGAAGCATGGCACAGATACCCCCTGGAGCAACAGTCAGCATAGATACCCCTTGGAGCAGCAGTCAGTACAGATACCCCCTAGCAGCATGTTTAATACTATATATATATATATATATATATATATATATATATATATATATATAACTTTTTGTGACTTTTACACACACCCTTTTTAACTTACTTTAAACATTTTACCATTTTCATGTTAGTCTAGAGAAAACTAGCCATTAGGATTCTTACAAACCATGTTCTTTTTTTTTTTAAAGCTTTCTCCTTTTTAGCCCTTCGCTTTTTCCTTTTTAGCCCTTCGCTTTTTCCTTTTTAGCCCTTTTTACCGACAACATGAACACAGCACAGGCCCAACACTACCTACTTTTACATAGTGCTAGACCTCTGCTGTATCCATGCCCCCGCATCCGGCCAAGCCTGCCTGGTTGCAGCAGGCCACGTGGACAGGAATCGAGTGCAGAGAAAGGTTGTGGTCCCCCATTTACAGGGAAAACTGCGCACACCGGGGCCTGGCAAAACTGGCCGTGGGGTTGGGTAGGTGTGCTATTTTACTAAGAGTGCTGGGAACCTTCTATAATTTTAGCCAAAGCCAAATCAATCAGGACTACTGCAAACACTCAGTCAATTAAAACAGATAATTAACTTTTAGCTCCTTTTCAGATTTTGTCTAGCAACAGTAATATTACGAGCCCTAAACAAAGCCATCGGCAGCAACTCGACCCAGTCTCTAGTGCCAGGTCTCCACTATTTACCCAGCCAAGGTCCCCCCAACTGTACGAACTAAGCAATTAAAGAGACCCTGACTAAATCAACGGCGGAGAATAATTAACTTTGGCCCCCTTTCCAGATTTTAGTCCTTAAATAATTAAAGTCGCGGCAGCAACTTGACCCCACTATTAGTTTAGTCAAGGCCTCCCCAACTGTACGAACAAAACAATTAAAGAGACCTTAACCAAATCAACAGCGGAGTCCGTTTTGTTCATACATTTTACCTGACTAAATCCCCAGCACCCTGGCCACCAACTAACTTGCCCGGGAGACGAAAGCGGGTCCGTTGTCTGACCCCAGCCCCTTTTGGTAGTCCAAATCGGGGAAATATTGGTGCGGTTTCTTCCTTGGTCGGGAAGGCCTCTGTCCATTTTGAGAAGGTGTTTACAAATAGTCCTTCCGTGGAGGTCAGGTGCCCCCTTCGCTTATAGATTTTTCCCATACACAGTGGCAAAAGCGTACCTGCTGTCCATGTAGACGTTCACCCGCTTTTCCTTGGCTGCGTGGAGTGCTTGGGTCAGAGCGATCAGCCCTGCCCGCTGAGCGGAGGTTCCCGGGGGGCAGAAACCAAGACCACTGACCTTGTTTGGCCGTCTACCACCGCTGCCCCCGACTCTTCTCTCGCTGTCTTGCAGGAAGCTGTTCCCGTCGGTATGCCAGGTTAGTTCGCATTTAGCAGGGGGATGTCGGTCAGGTCGGTGCGAGTCCCGTGTAGCAGTCGTGTACCACTGGATTTCCTTTCCTAATCTTTTATTTTTCAGAGATAGTACAGGAACTAGTCTCAAACAAGTTCGTTTCTTTAGGCACTCTTTTGCCCAGTGCACATTGTTCTCGGTCTAGACGGGGCCTTTGTCGGTCTCCCGGGTCCCTTCCTGACCTGATCCTCCCTTGCTCTGCTTTGATAACTATGGTGGCCAGGATCCTAGTCAGTTCTTCCCCCCTCAGCCCATCTTAGGCATTCCCTTTCTAAACCAGGTAATGTATACCCCTGAAACCCCTTCAGCTTCTGGAGGCGTTCCGTCAAACCCATCAGGAGAACCTGGCTGTAGAGCCTGAGTCTTTCCCTTCCCTCCACCGTGTTCAAGTCCCAGTCGGGCTTAACCTATGCCCCTCTCCAGTGGTTAGTAAAATCTGAAAAGAGCTGATGTGTTAGTAAAATAGGCCCCACGAGTCCCTTCAGGGCTCGTGGGTCCTGTGAAAAAGACGGAAGACAGGTTATGTGTTTTCCAGTTATACGGAGGAGGAAGACGGCCAGTTTGAACGAGCCGGAGGTTCCTCCTCCCTTTCTTCCTGCACAGACTCCAGAAAAGGTGCCGCGGGCCTTTTGGGAAGGCGGGGGGCATAAGGTGGTGGGATATCAAAAAGTAAAAGGGCCTCCTGCTCGCCTGGGGGAACTAGGGGCTTTTTAGGTTTGAGGGTGTCTGATTCTTTTAATGGGTAAAGGGTTGAGGTGGGGTATTTGCCTTGGTCCGCGAGTTTTGATACTAGGAGTGTCGCGGGTAGGAGCGGAGTGAGTTTGGGGCTCGACCCCGCCACCAGGGCAGCTGCTGGCAACTCAGGACTGGGCTCCATCCTCAGGGCGGTGGCGGGTGTAGCGGGATCAAGCTCCGCCACCACCCTGTTGGAAAAGAGGAAAGGTTTTACCCATTTTGGGGGGTTTTGCACCAGGTCCTCCCACACAAACATGTAGGGCACTTGATCCGGGTGCCCCTCCTTCCCTTCCTTACAGACCTGGCTCTTCACCTGTAAGATAATACGAGAGTCAAAAGTCCCATCCCGTGGCCACCCGACATTGAAGGTTGGCCATTCGGACGTACAGAAACCCGTCCAATTCTTCTTCCGCACTCTCACAGACAAGTTTTGGCCCCGCTCCCGGACCTCTCTCCAATGATCTAAAGTAAGACTTAAAGGTGTAGTTAATCCCTGTCCCATATTGGAGAAGAAGGGTAGCAGCAAAATTATTAGCAGCAAAATTATAACACAGAACACAATTACAAAACACACAAACACACTGCGCGCAATAATGGAATGAGACAAAACTGAAACCAAAACTTCCGATGGGAGCAGCCGCCTGACGGGCAGGCGGCTCGGGAGCAGCTGCCCGGCAGCCAGGCTCTCCCGAAGAAGGAGGGGGACAAAATCCACCTCCCTCTTCCCCCGGACTGCCACTGGAGCGTCCTCCAGAGGCTCGAGCCAGGGGTCCTGGGCACATCTGCCCCTTCCTACTACTGGCTCTTTTACCCGTCCGGCGCCTAGCATCCGCAAATACAGACAATGGAACACACACAAAATACACGGAACAGAAAAGACTTACCTCCGATTGGGAGATGGCGGGTGAATCTGGGGGGGGGGTGGTCTGAATCCCGGACGAGCCCCCAAAATGTAGGACCCCAAAACAGGTGTCCCACAAACCGACCGACCCCCAGATACACGAGCTCCACACCAACCGATGCAAATAGCAAGAGGGAAGTTTATTTCATTTGCAAATGGGCCGTCTCAACAGCACCCTCTAGTGCAGTGCAAAGAGAGCGGCCCCGATCATCAGTTTCACAGAGTATTTAAGGCTTAAAACCACAACATTAGCATATTTTCACTGTGTTACAATTTCATTGGGTAACTTAAATGGTTAAAGGGTGCAGGAAGAAGTTACATGCTGTACGTGCCTTGTGGTTTTTATCTTTAGCTTGAGCAAGCAAGGGCAGGGGTCATCAAGCCGGGTATGTAGTGTGTGGTAACTTGTAGTGTTGTAACAGGACATAGGTTGGGTACATTTTCTGTTAACTTCAGCCTTTATACTTCCTAAAAACGGTTACATATTGCAAGCTCAGCCATCTTATGAAGGCAAGCACATTTCTTGCAAAATTATTGCAAGCCCAGCCAATTTGTACAGAAGCAGAACAATATGCAGTTAGCTCAAACAACTCCATCTTAAACCTAACCTGCCTAATTCTTTCAGTTTCTCGCAGTTCCTCTTGCTTTCTCCCTAGAAAATAAAAATATGCAGAGCTGGTGTCTCCATGTGGAACCAATTACTGTATCCAAGCTCAAAATAAAATGTTCCCTGATAAAAAACATTCAAAACAATGAAGTCCGTTGATAATAACCGGAAAACACAAACACTGAGGCTGTAGCAATATCTGGGATTGAGTTAGCCAAAACACAACAGGATATTTCCGGTTACATCCAGTCATATCCGGACAAACTGGTGTGGAATTCGTATGCAATGGACCGAGAAAATCATAGTACAAAATGTTTTGGAGAAAAACAAAGTCTTTTTCTTAGGCAAGTGCATAAAATCTCATCGATACAAACAGAAATATCATGTTTGTTTGCTGCAGTTCTTCTAGCTTTCTCCCTAGAAAATACGAATATGTAGAGGTGGTCTCCACATGATGAACCAATTAGTGTTTCTACGGTACAAAATAAATGTTCCCTGATAAAAACATTCAAAACAATAAAGTCCATCGATAATATCCAGAAAACACAAACACATAGGCTTTCACAATATTTCGGATTGAGTTAGCCAAAACACAACCGGATGTTTCTTGTTTCATTCAGTCATATCCGGACAAAGTGGTGTGGAAGTCGTTTGCAATGGACCGAGAAAATCACAGTAAAAATGATTTTGGAGAAAAGAAAAAGTCTTTTCGTTAGGCAAGTGCATAAAATGTCATCGATAGAAACATTAATATCATGTTTGTTTTGTAGGACCCAAAAACAGGTGTCCCACAAACCGACCGACCCCCAGATACACGAGCTCCACACCAACCGATGCAAATAGCAAGAGGGAAGTTTATTTCATTTGCAAATGGGCCGTCTCAACAGCACCCTCTAGTGCAGTGCAAAGAGAGCGGCCCCGATCATCAGTTTCACAGAGTATTTAAGGCTTAAAACCACAACATTAGCATATTTTCACTGTGTTACAACTTCATTGGGTAACTTAAATGGTTACAGGGTGCAGGAAGAAGTTACATGCTGTACGTGCCTTGTGGTTTTTATCTTTAGCTTGAGCAAGCAAGGGCAGGGGTCGTCAAGCCGGGTATGTAGTGTGTGGTAACTTGTAGTGTTGTAACAGGACAAAGGTTGGGTACATTTTCTGTTAACTTCAGCCTTTATAGTTCCTAAAAACGGTTACATATTGCAAGCTCAGCCATCTTATGAAAGCAAGCACATTTCTTGCAAAATTATTGCAAGCCCAGCCAATTTGTACAGAAGCAGAACAATATGCAGTTAGCTCAAACGACTCCATCTTAAACCTAACCTGCCTAATTCTTTCATTCCCTCCTCTTGTTTTTGGCAAATTTTAATCTTAAAATTTAAGGAATGGCTGCATCCTGAAATTTTTCTTCTAGGTACTGCTGGATCAGGACCAAGGCATGGGTGATAGACAATCTATTTTCAATAAACTGAAGAAGCCTATTTATTATGCAGGGTCCAAAGGTTAAAATTAAAAGTAATATTATTAAGGGTCCTATGATGGTGGAGATTAGGGTTGTTAACCAAGGGGATGAGTTATACCAGCTCTGAAACCATGACTGTCCTGCCTCAAAATGGCTCTGTCGTTGTTTTAGTTTTTCCCTTAGTTTTGCCATGCTATCTCTGACCACTCCAGTGTGATCCGCATAGAAACAACACTCTTCCTTTAGGGCTGCACAGAGTCCCCCTTCTCTTAAAAATACAAGGTCCAGCCCCCTTCTATTTTGTAATACTACCTCGGAAAGTGAAGTTAAGGACTTTTCCAAGGCACTGACAGATTCTGCTAAAGCTTGTAAAGCCGAATGCATAGCTTGCTGTAACAGGTGAAACTGATTTGTCTTTGACAGAGCAGTGGCTCCGGTACCTATGCCTGCTCCGATGCCCCCGACTGTGAGTCCCCCCAATATGAGGGCTAGCGTTATGGTTAGGGGCTCCCTAGGGAGCCGGAGATTTCCCTCATATTGTTGGTAAACTTCCTCAGGGTCATGTAGTGTGACCCGAGGCCATACTTCAACCATGACGCACCATTCATGAGTTCGATTATGAGCTTGTCCTGTCAAGCAGGGGGTTAGGCCTGTATTGCATGCCCAAAATGTCCCATTTGGTCCTGTTAAATAAGAGGTGCCTGGTTTGAGAGTCATAGTTTTATTACAGAGGCCCTGATATTGAGGGGGAATGGAGCCTACGCAAAGTCCCTGTCCTGATACTTCTGTGAGTTAGTCGGTGGGATGGCAGATTGGAGCACTGGGGAGGGACGATAGTATGGTTGGTCCAATTTCCGACAACAGCTACTCCCTCATAATAAGGGGGAGGCGAGGCAAGGCACAGCCAGCAATCCCGGGTCCTATCGGGGTCAGAGCCATTCAGTGCTTGGAAGGCCCCATGTATTAGGCCTAAGAGGCGGTCCCCTGTGCCCAGCCGTACAGCAGGAGACGAGTTAGGACTCACAGCTGCCCCTGTCGTCAGGGAAGGTGAAGAAGTCGAGGGTTGGCCCTGGGATCTTGGGGGTGTAACTCTAGACACAGGCCTCTGATCTGCCAACACAGGCCTCGGCCTCTGATCCGCCAACCCCGCCAGCACTAGGTTGGGGCCTATAGACTGAGAGATAGTTTGTTCTTTAAGTTGAATGGAAAATTGGAACCCAGGATCGTAGTCAGAAACATAAAACCTTAAACCCCAAGTCCTTCCCCTTTTCCAGTCAGCAATGTTGGCCTTTTTTTTCCCCTTTTCTGTGAAGGAGATATTTAGGGGCATAGAACAGGAGGGTCCTGTTCCCGGGGTAAAATTACGGTGCACAGTAATCCAATCCCAACTAGAGGAAGGTTTCCAATATGCGTGACCCGTGGTCTCACATCCCCAGGCTTTACAGTAAAAAGATTCTGGCCCCCCGCACCGCCACCTTTCTTTTGTAGACCTGCCATCCTTAGGGCACACGTAAAACTCTTGTTGTTGTAACTGGCATCTTTTTGTCTCGTACCTGCACCCAAGCCACGCGGGGCCGTGGACCAATGCACCAGGGGCGAACGCGGCGCCGTAGACCATGGGGATCTGCCCTCCAGCGGCGCTGGCGGGGACTCCTTCCTTGGGGAGTTCGGCTGGGCTCCAGTCCGGTATATCCCAGGTGTCTATCCCTGCTACCAATTTACACACATCAGGGTGCAATGAAGGCCACCATGTCCCAGAAGGGGCCTCGTGGGAAACGGACCACACGACCTCAGTGGTACCAGATTTCACCTCCCACGTGAGTCTCCTTGGGTTATGTGGGCTGCCCATAATCGGGGTAAGAAAAATTAAAAGTATTACAAGTGCTAAACAGTCTTTAAGAGTCTTATCTTGAGTGGATTTTGAGTGCGTTGTGCCTTCCATACTGTCCGGTCAGCGGGGCAATCGTCCTGAGTTTTGTTCTCCTCCAGTAGGGCTCGCTTTACATAGAACGCGTGAACCCAGGCGGTGAATCCGTTGACTTTTACCGCTGTTGAGGTGGTCCAGCGCGGCTCAAGAGTCGTGGTTTGGTGCCTGCGAACGTAGACGATGTCCCCAGCCTGGAACGAGTGTGGGAGCACGAAACCCCTGTCTCTGTTATTGTTGTGTTAAAACTTTTCTTGAAAGTCTGAAACAAAGGAGGGGAGCAGGGTGTTTGAGATGCAGGTGCATATAAATGCTTTTTCTTTTGGCCTGTCACACACACATAAGCTCATAACTGACTTCCTGCCTAACACTTTTCCTCAAGAGGAATACCCAAAATTTTGGGATTATGGATGGAGTTCCGTCTTCTGTAACTTCTTCAAAGCTGGCATGTGGGCGTCGAGGGAGACTTGGGTATTTTCTCTTGCTATCTGTCTTATGGTATGTGACAGTAGCCTTAGAAACACTGTGCTGCTCGGTCCAGAGGGCCGCTCAAATCGCCCAGTGGAATAAGCTGGAAGCTTTATCTAAGAACAATTTAAAGTTTAACAGTCTGCTGGAAACAAAACGAACAGGGGCGTTAAAAACACACAGTCCAAAGAGAAGCAGCAAGATTACAGAAGTTATTGGGCCAAGGCAAGGAAATAGCCAAGATTTCCATGACCAGATGTTAGGCCAGCAATCCCAGCCTTGCTCGGCCTGGCCCTGAAGCTGTTCGGAATTGTCCAGGAAAAGTACAAATTTGGGTTTGTACCCGTCCAGTTGAATTGACCCAGAAACAACATTTTTCCTGAAGCATGGCACAGATACCCCCTGGAGCAACAGTCAGCATAGATACCCCTTGGAGCAGCAGTCAGTACAGATACCCCCTAGCAGCATGTTTAATACTATATATATATATATATATATATATATATATATATAACTTTTTGTGACTTTTACACACACCCTTTTTAACTTACTTTAAACATTTTACCATTTTCATGTTAGTCTAGAGAAAACTAGCCATTAGGATTCTTACAAACCATGTTCTTTTTTTTTTTAAAGCTTTCTCCTTTTTAGCCCTTCGCTTTTTCCTTTTTAGCCCTTCGCTTTTTCCTTTTTAGCCCTTTTTACCGACAACATGAACACAGCACAGGCCCAACACTACCTACTTTTACATAGTGCTAGACCTCTGCTGTATCCATGCCCCCGCATCCGGCCAAGCCTGCCTGGTTGCAGCAGGCCACGTGGACAGGAATCGAGTGCAGAGAAAGGTTGTGGTCCCCCATTTACAGGGAAAACTGCGCACACCGGGGCCTGGCAAAACTGGCCGTGGGGTTGGGTAGGTGTGCTATTTTACTAAGAGTGCTGGGAACCTTCTATAATTTTAGCCAAAGCCAAATCAATCAGGACTACTGCAAACACTCAGTCAATTAAAACAGATAATTAACTTTTAGCTCCTTTTCAGATTTTGTCTAGCAACAGTAATATTACGAGCCCTAAACAAAGCCATCGGCAGCAACTCGACCCAGTCTCTAGTGCCAGGTCTCCACTATTTACCCAGCCAAGGTCCCCCCAACTGTACGAACTAAGCAATTAAAGAGACCCTGACTAAATCAACGGCGGAGAATAATTAACTTTGGCCCCCTTTCCAGATTTTAGTCCTTAAATAATTAAAGTCGCGGCAGCAACTTGACCCCACTATTAGTTTAGTCAAGGCCTCCCCAACTGTACGAACAAAACAATTAAAGAGACCTTAACCAAATCAACAGCGGAGTCCGTTTTGTTCATACATTTTACCTGACTAAATCCCCAGCACCCTGGCCACCAACTAACTTGCCCGGGAGACGAAAGCGGGTCCGTTGTCTGACCCCAGCCCCTTTTGGTAGTCCAAATCGGGGAAATATTGGTGCGGTTTCTTCCTTGGTCGGGAAGGCCTCTGTCCATTTTGAGAAGGTGTTTACAAATAGTCCTTCCGTGGAGGTCAGGTGCCCCCTTCGCTTATAGATTTTTCCCATACACAGTGGCAAAAGCGTACCTGCTGTCCATGTAGACGTTCACCCGCTTTTCCTTGGCTGCGTGGAGTGCTTGGGTCAGAGCGATCAGCCCTGCCCGCTGAGCGGAGGTTCCCGGGGGGCAGAAACCAAGACCACTGACCTTGTTTGGCCGTCTACCACCGCTGCCCCCGACTCTTCTCTCGCTGTCTTGCAGGAAGCTGTTCCCGTCGGTATGCCAGGTTAGTTCACATTTAGCAGGGGGATGTCGGTCAGGTCGGTGCGAGTCCCGTGTAGCAGTCGTGTACCACTGGATTTTCTTTCCTAATCTTTTATTTTTCAGAGATAGTACAGGAACTAGTCTCAAACAAGTTCGTTTCTTTAGGCACTCTTTTGCCCAGTGCACATTGTTCTCGGTCTAGACGGGGCCTTTGTCGGTCTCCCGGGTCCCTTCCTGACCTGATCCTCCCTTGCTCTGCTTTGATAACTATGGTGGCCAGGATCCTAGTCAGTTCTTCCCCCCTCAGCCCATCTTAGGCATTCCCTTTCTAAACCAGGTAATGTATACCCCTGAAACCCCTTCAGCTTCTGGAGGCGTTCCGTCAAACCCATCAGGAGAACCTGGCTGTAGAGCCTGAGTCTTTCCCTTCCCTCCACCGTGTTCAAGTCCCAGTCGGGCTTAACCTATGCCCCTCTCCAGTGGTTAGTAAAATCTGAAAAGAGCTGATGTGTTAGTAAAATAGGCCCCACGAGTCCCTTCAGGGCTCGTGGGTCCTGTGAAAAAGACGGAAGACAGGTTATGTGTTTTCCAGTTATACGGAGGAGGAAGACGGCCAGTTTGAACGAGCCGGAGGTTCCTCCTCCCTTTCTTCCTGCACAGACTCCAGAAAAGGTGCCGCGGGCCTTTTGGGAAGGCGGGGGGCATAAGGTGGTGGGATATCAAAAAGTAAAAGGGCCTCCTGCTCGCCTGGGGGAACTAGGGGCTTTTTAGGTTTGAGGGTGTCTGATTCTTTTAATGGGTAAAGGGTTGAGGTGGGGTATTTGCCTTGGTCCGCGAGTTTTGATACTAGGAGTGTCGCGGGTAGGAGCGGAGTTAGTTTGGGGCTCGACCCCGCCACCAGGGCAGCTGCTGGCAACTCAGGACTGGGCTCCATCCTCAGGGCGGTGGCGGGTGTAGCGGGATCAAGCTCCGCCACCACCCTGTTGGAAAAGAGGAAAGGTTTTACCCATTTTGGGGGGTTTTGCACCAGGTCCTCCCACACAAACATGTAGGGCACTTGATCCGGGTGCCCCTCCTTCCCTTCCTTACAGACCTGGCTCTTCACCTGTAAGATAATACGAGAGTCAAAAGTCCCATCCCGTGGCCACCCGACATTGAAGGTTGGCCATTCGGACGTACAGAAACCCGTCCAATTCTTCTTCCGCACTCTCACAGACAAGTTTTGGCCCCGCTCCCGGACCTCTCTCCAATGATCTAAAGTAAGACTTAAAGGTGTAGTTAATCCCTGTCCCATATTGGAGAAGAAGGGTAGCAGCAAAATTATTAGCAGCAAAATTATAACACAGAACACAATTACAAAACACACAAACACACTGCGCGCAATAATGGAATGAGACAAAACTGAAACCAAAACTTCCGATGGGAGCAGCCGCCTGACGGGCAGGCGGCTCGGGAGCAGCTGCCCGGCAGCCAGGCTCTCCCGAAGAAGGAGGGGGACAAAATCCACCTCCCTCTTCCCCCGGACTGCCACTGGAGCGTCCTCCAGAGGCTCGAGCCAGGGGTCCTGGGCACGTCTGCCCCTTCCTACTACTGGCTCTTTTACCCGTCCGGCGCCTAGCATCCGCAAATACAGACAATGGAACACACACAAAATACACGGAACAGAAAAGACTTACCTCCGATTGGGAGATGGCGGGTGAATCTGGGGGGGGGGGGTGGTCTGAATCCCGGACGAGCCCCCAAAATGTAGGACCCCAAAACAGGTGTCCCACAAACCGACCGACCCCCAGATACACGAGCTCCACACCAACCGATGCAAATAGCAAGAGGGAAGTTTATTTCATTTGCAAATGGGCCGTCTCAACAGCACCCTCTAGTGCAGTGCAAAGAGAGCGGCCCCGATCATCAGTTTCACAGAGTATTTAAGGCTTAAAACCACAACATTAGCATATTTTCACTGTGTTACAATTTCATTGGGTAACTTAAATGGTTACAGGGTGCAGGAAGAAGTTACATGCTGTACGTGCCTTGTGGTTTTTATCTTTAGCTTGAGCAAGCAAGGGCAGGGGTCATCAAGCCGGGTATGTAGTGTGTGGTAACTTGTAGTGTTGTAACAGGACATAGGTTGGGTACATTTTCTGTTAACTTCAGCCTTTATACTTCCTAAAAACGGTTACATATTGCAAGCTCAGCCATCTTATGAAGGCAAGCACATTTCTTGCAAAATTATTGCAAGCCCAGCCAATTTGTACAGAAGCAGAACAATATGCAGTTAGCTCAAACAACTCCATCTTAAACCTAACCTGCCTAATTCTTTCAGTTTCTCGCAGTTCCTCTTGCTTTCTCCCTAGAAAATAAAAATATGCAGAGCTGGTGTCTCCATGTGGAACCAATTACTGTATCCAAGCTCAAAATAAAATGTTCCCTGATAAAAAACATTCAAAACAATGAAGTCCGTTGATAATAACCGGAAAACACAAACACTGAGGCTGTAGCAATATCTGGGATTGAGTTAGCCAAAACACAACAGGATATTTCCGGTTACATCCAGTCATATCCGGACAAACTGGTGTGGAATTCGTATGCAATGGACCGAGAAAATCATAGTACAAAATGTTTTGGAGAAAAACAAAGTCTTTTTCTTAGGCAAGTGCATAAAATCTCATCGATACAAACAGAAATATCATGTTTGTTTGCTGCAGTTCTTCTAGCTTTCTCCCTAGAAAATACGAATATGTAGAGGTGGTCTCCACATGATGAACCAATTAGTGTTTCTACGGTACAAAATAAATGTTCCCTGATAAAAACATTCAAAACAATAAAGTCCATCGATAATATCCAGAAAACACAAACACATAGGCTTTCACAATATTTCGGATTGAGTTAGCCAAAACACAACCGGATGTTTCTTGTTTCATTCAGTCATATCCGGACAAAGTGGTGTGGAAGTCGTTTGCAATGGACCGAGAAAATCACAGTAAAAATGATTTTGGAGAAAAGAAAAAGTCTTTTCGTTAGGCAAGTGCATAAAATGTCATCGATAGAAACATTAATATCATGTTTGTTTTGTAGGACCCCAAAACAGGTGTCCCACAAACCGACCGACCCCCAGATACACGAGCTCCACACCAACCGATGCAAATAGCAAGAGGGAAGTTTATTTCATTTGCAAATGGGCCGTCTCAACAGCACCCTCTAGTGCAGTGCAAAGAGAGCGGCCCCGATCATCAGTTTCACAGAGTATTTAAGGCTTAAAACCACAACATTAGCATATTTTCACTGTGTTACAATTTCATTGGGTAACTTAAATGGTTACAGGGTGCAGGAAGAAGTTACATGCTGTACGTGCCTTGTGGTTTTTATCTTTAGCTTGAGCAAGCAAGGGCAGGGGTCGTCAAGCCGGGTATGTAGTGTGTGGTAACTTGTAGTGTTGTAACAGGACAAAGGTTGGGTACATTTTCTGTTAACTTCAGCCTTTATAGTTCCTAAAAACGGTTACATATTGCAAGCTCAGCCATCTTATGAAAGCAAGCACATTTCTTGCAAAATTATTGCAAGCCCAGCCAATTTGTACAGAAGCAGAACAATATGCAGTTAGCTCAAACGACTCCATCTTAAACCTAACCTGCCTAATTCTTTCATTCCCTCCTCTTGTTTTTGGCAAATTTTAATCTTAAAATTTAAGGAATGGCTGCATCCTGAAATTTTTCTTCTAGGTACTGCTGGATCAGGACCAAGGCATGGGTGATAGACAATCTATTTTCAATAAACTGAAGAAGCCTATTTATTATGCAGGGTCCAAAGGTTAAAATTAAAAGTAATATTATTAAGGGTCCTATGATGGTGGAGATTAGGGTTGTTAACCAAGGGGATGAGTTATACCAGCTCTGAAACCATGACTGTCCTGCCTCAAAATGGCTCTGTCGTTGTTTTAGTTTTTCCCTTAGTTTTGCCATGCTATCTCTGACCACTCCAGTGTGATCCGCATAGAAACAACACTCTTCCTTTAGGGCTGCACAGAGTCCCCCTTCTCTTAAAAATACAAGGTCCAGCCCCCTTCTATTTTGTAATACTACCTCGGAAAGTGAAGTTAAGGACTTTTCCAAGGCACTGACAGATTCTGCTAAAGCTTGTAAAGCCGAATGCATAGCTTGCTGTAACAGGTGAAACTGATTTGTCTTTGACAGAGCAGTGGCTCCGGTACCTATGCCTGCTCCGATGCCCCCGACTGTGAGTCCCCCCAATATGAGGGCTAGCGTTATGGTTAGGGGCTCCCTAGGGAGCCGGAGATTTCCCTCATATTGTTGGTAAACTTCCTCAGGGTCATGTAGTGTGACCCGAGGCCATACTTCAACCATGACGCACCATTCATGAGTTCGATTATGAGCTTGTCCTGTCAAGCAGGGGGTTAGGCCTGTATTGCATGCCCAAAATGTCCCATTTGGTCCTGTTAAATAAGAGGTGCCTGGTTTGAGAGTCATAGTTTTATTACAGAGGCCCTGATATTGAGGGGGAATGGAGCCTACGCAAAGTCCCTGTCCTGATACTTCTGTGAGTTAGTCGGTCGGATGGCAGATTGGAGCACTGGGGAGGGACGATAGTATGGTTGGTCCAATTTCCGACAACAGCTACTCCCTCATAATAAGGGGGAGGCGAGGCAAGGCACAGCCAGCAATCCCGGGTCCTATCGGGGTCAGAGCCATTCAGTGCTTGGAAGGCCCCATGTATTAGGCCTAAGAGGCGGTCCCCTGTGCCCAGCCGTACAGCAGGAGACGAGTTAGGACTCACAGCTGCCCCTGTCGTCAGGGAAGGTGAAGAAGTCGAGGGTTGGCCCTGGGATCTTGGGGGTGTAACTCTAGACACAGGCCTCTGATCTGCCAACACAGGCCTCGGCCTCTGATCCGCCAACCCCGCCAGCACTAGGTTGGGGCCTATAGACTGAGAGATAGTTTGTTCTTTAAGTTGAATGGAAAATTGGAACCCAGGATCGTAGTCAGAAACATAAAACCTTAAACCCCAAGTCCTTCCCCTTTTCCAGTCAGCAATGTTGGCCTTTTTTTTCCCCTTTTCTGTGAAGGAGATATTTAGGGGCATAGAACAGGAGGGTCCTGTTCCCGGGGTAAAATTACGGTGCACAGTAATCCAATCCCAACTAGAGGAAGGTTTCCAATATGCGTGACCCGTGGTCTCACATCCCCAGGCTTTACAGTAAAAAGATTCTGGCCCCCCGCACCACCACCTTTCTTTTGTAGACCTGCCATCCTTAGGGCACACGTAAAACTCTTGTTGTTGTAACTGGCATCTTTTTGTCTCGTACCTGCACCCAAGCCACGCGGGGCCGTGGACCAATGCACCAGGGGCGAACGCGGCGCCGTAGACCATGGGGATCTGCCCTCCAGCGGCGCTGGCGGGGACTCCTTCCTTGGGGAGTTCGGCTGGGCTCCAGTCCGGTATATCCCAGGTGTCTATCCCTGCTACCAATTTACACACATCAGGGTGCAATGAAGGCCACCATGTCCCAGAAGGGGCCTCGTGGGAAACGGACCACACGACCTCAGTGGTACCAGATTTCACCTCCCACGTGAGTCTCCTTGGGTTATGTGGGCTGCCCATAATCGGGGTAAGAAAAATTAAAAGTATTACAAGTGCTAAACAGTCTTTAAGAGTCTTATCTTGAGTGGATTTTGAGTGCGTTGTGCCTTCCATACTGTCCGGTCAGCGGGGCAATCGTCCTGAGTTTTGTTCTCCTCCAGTAGGGCTCGCTTTACATAGAACGCGTGAACCCAGGCGGTGAATCCGTTGACTTTTACCGCTGTTGAGGTGGTCCAGCGCGGCTCAAGAGTCGTGGTTTGGTGCCTGCGAACGTAGACGATGTCCCCAGCCTGGAACGAGTGTGGGAGCACGAAACCCCTGTCTCTGTTATTGTTGTGTTAAAACTTTTCTTGAAAGTCTGAAACAAAGGAGGGGAGCAGGGTGTTTGAGATGCAGGTGCATATAAATGCTTTTTCTTTTGGCCTGTCACACACACATAAGCTCATAACTGACTTCCTGCCTAACACTTTTCCTCAAGAGGAATACCCAAAATTTTGGGATTATGGATGGAGTTCCGTCTTCTGTAACTTCTTCAAAGCTGGCATGTGGGCGTCGAGGGAGACTTGGGTATTTTCTCTTGCTATCTGTCTTATGGTATGTGACAGTAGCCTTAGAAACACTGTGCTGCTCGGTCCAGAGGGCCGCTCAAATCGCCCAGTGGAATAAGCTGGAAGCTTTATCTAAGAACAATTTAAAGTTTAACAGTCTGCTGGAAACAAAACGAACAGGGGCGTTAAAAACACACAGTCCAAAGAGAAGCAGCAAGATTACAGAAGTTATTGGGCCAAGGCAAGGAAATAGCCAAGATTTCCATGACCAGATGTTAGGCCAGCAATCCCAGCCTTGCTCGGCCTGGCCCTGAAGCTGTTCGGAATTGTCCAGGAAAAGTACAAATTTGGGTTTGTACCCGTCCAGTTGAATTGACCCAGAAACAACATTTTTCCTGAAGCATGGCACAGATACCCCCTGGAGCAACAGTCAGCATAGATACCCCTTGGAGCAGCAGTCAGTACAGATACCCCCTAGCAGCATGTTTAATACTATATATATATATATATATATATATATATATATATATATAACTTTTTGTGACTTTTACACACACCCTTTTTAACTTACTTTAAACATTTTACCATTTTCATGTTAGTCTAGAGAAAACTAGCCATTAGGATTCTTACAAACCATGTTCTTTTTTTTTTTAAAGCTTTCTCCTTTTTAGCCCTTCGCTTTTTCCTTTTTAGCCCTTCGCTTTTTCCTTTTTAGCCCTTTTTACCGACAACATGAACACAGCACAGGCCCAACACTACCTACTTTTACATAGTGCTAGACCTCTGCTGTATCCATGCCCCCGCATCCGGCCAAGCCTGCCTGGTTGCAGCAGGCCACGTGGACAGGAATCGAGTGCAGAGAAAGGTTGTGGTCCCCCATTTACAGGGAAAACTGCGCACACCGGGGCCTGGCAAAACTGGCCGTGGGGTTGGATAGGTGTGCTATTTTACTAAGAGTGCTGGGAACCTTCTATAATTTTAGCCAAAGCCAAATCAATCAGGACTACTGCAAACACTCAGTCAATTAAAACAGATAATTAACTTTTAGCTCCTTTTCAGATTTTGTCTAGCAACAGTAATATTACGAGCCCTAAACAAAGCCATCGGCAGCAACTCGACCCAGTCTCTAGTGCCAGGTCTCCACTATTTACCCAGCCAAGGTCCCCCCAACTGTACGAACTAAGCAATTAAAGAGACCCTGACTAAATCAACGGCGGAGAATAATTAACTTTGGCCCCCTTTCCAGATTTTAGTCCTTAAATAATTAAAGTCGCGGCAGCAACTTGACCCCACTATTAGTTTAGTCAAGGCCTCCCCAACTGTACGAACAAAACAATTAAAGAGACCTTAACCAAATCAACAGCGGAGTCCGTTTTGTTCATACATTTTACCTGACTAAATCCCCAGCACCCTGGCCACCAACTAACTTGCCCGGGAGACGAAAGCGGGTCCGTTGTCTGACCCCAGCCCCTTTTGGTAGTCCAAATCGGGGAAATATTGGTGCGGTTTCTTCCTTGGTCGGGAAGGCCTCTGTCCATTTTGAGAAGGTGTTTACAAATAGTCCTTCCGTGGAGGTCAGGTGCCCCCTTCGCTTATAGATTTTTCCCATACACAGTGGCAAAAGCGTACCTGCTGTCCATGTAGACGTTCACCCGCTTTTCCTTGGCTGCGTGGAGTGCTTGGGTCAGAGCGATCAGCCCTGCCCGCTGAGCGGAGGTTCCCGGGGGGCAGAAACCAAGACCACTGACCTTGTTTGGCCGTCTACCACCGCTGCCCCCGACTCTTCTCTCGCTGTCTTGCAGGAAGCTGTTCCCGTCGGTATGCCAGGTTAGTTCACATTTAGCAGGGGGATGTCGGTCAGGTCGGTGCGAGTCCCGTGTAGCAGTCGTGTACCACTGGATTTTCTTTCCTAATCTTTTATTTTTCAGAGATAGTACAGGAACTAGTCTCAAACAAGTTCGTTTCTTTAGGCACTCTTTTGCCCAGTGCACATTGTTCTCGGTCTAGACGGGGCCTTTGTCGGTCTCCCGGGTCCCTTCCTGACCTGATCCTCCCTTGCTCTGCTTTGATAACTATGGTGGCCAGGATCCTAGTCAGTTCTTCCCCCCTCAGCCCATCTTAGGCATTCCCTTTCTAAACCAGGTAATGTATACCCCTGAAACCCCTTCAGCTTCTGGAGGCGTTCCGTCAAACCCATCAGGAGAACCTGGCTGTAGAGCCTGAGTCTTTCCCTTCCCTCCACCGTGTTCAAGTCCCAGTCGGGCTTAACCTATGCCCCTCTCCAGTGGTTAGTAAAATCTGAAAAGAGCTGATGTGTTAGTAAAATAGGCCCCACGAGTCCCTTCAGGGCTCGTGGGTCCTGTGAAAAAGACGGAAGACAGGTTATGTGTTTTCCAGTTATACGGAGGAGGAAGACGGCCAGTTTGAACGAGCCGGAGGTTCCTCCTCCCTTTCTTCCTGCACAGACTCCAGAAAAGGTGCCGCGGGCCTTTTGGGAAGGCGGGGGGCATAAGGTGGTGGGATATCAAAAAGTAAAAGGGCCTCCTGCTCGCCTGGGGGAACTAGGGGCTTTTTAGGTTTGAGGGTGTCTGATTCTTTTAATGGGTAAAGGGTTGAGGTGGGGTATTTGCCTTGGTCCGCGAGTTTTGATACTAGGAGTGTCGCGGGTAGGAGCGGAGTGAGTTTGGGGCTCGACCCCGCCACCAGGGCAGCTGCTGGCAACTCAGGACTGGGCTCCATCCTCAGGGCGGTGGCGGGTGTAGCGGGATCAAGCTCCGCCACCACCCTGTTGGAAAAGAGGAAAGGTTTTACCCATTTTGGGGGGTTTTGCACCAGGTCCTCCCACACAAACATGTAGGGCACTTGATCCGGGTGCCCCTCCTTCCCTTCCTTACAGACCTGGCTCTTCACCTGTAAGATAATACGAGAGTCAAAAGTCCCATCCCGTGGCCACCCGACATTGAAGGTTGGCCATTCGGACGTACAGAAACCCGTCCAATTCTTCTTCCGCACTCTCACAGACAAGTTTTGGCCCCGCTCCCGGACCTCTCTCCAATGATCTAAAGTAAGACTTAAAGGTGTAGTTAATCCCTGTCCCATATTGGAGAAGAAGGGTAGCAGCAAAATTATTAGCAGCAAAATTATAACACAGAACACAATTACAAAACACACAAACACACTGCGCGCAATAATGGAATGAGACAAAACTGAAACCAAAACTTCCGATGGGAGCAGCCGCCTGACGGGCAGGCGGCTCGGGAGCAGCTGCCCGGCAGCCAGGCTCTCCCGAAGAAGGAGGGGGACAAAATCCACCTCCCTCTTCCCCCGGACTGCCACTGGAGCGTCCTCCAGAGGCTCGAGCCAGGGGTCCTGGGCACGTCTGCCCCTTCCTACTACTGGCTCTTTTACCCGTCCGGCGCCTAGCATCCGCAAATACAGACAATGGAACACACACAAAATACACGGAACAGAAAAGACTTACCTCCGATTGGGAGATGGCGGGTGAATCTGGGGGGGGGGTGGTCTGAATCCCGGACGAGCCCCCAAAATGTAGGACCCCAAAACAGGTGTCCCACAAACCGACCGACCCCCAGATACACGAGCTCCACACCAACCGATGCAAATAGCAAGAGGGAAGTTTATTTCATTTGCAAATGGGCCGTCTCAACAGCACCCTCTAGTGCAGTGCAAAGAGAGCGGCCCCGATCATCAGTTTCACAGAGTATTTAAGGCTTAAAACCACAACATTAGCATATTTTCACTGTGTTACAATTTCATTGGGTAACTTAAATGGTTACAGGGTGCAGGAAGAAGTTACATGCTGTACGTGCCTTGTGGTTTTTATCTTTAGCTTGAGCAAGCAAGGGCAGGGGTCATCAAGCCGGGTATGTAGTGTGTGGTAACTTGTAGTGTTGTAACAGGACATAGGTTGGGTACATTTTCTGTTAACTTCAGCCTTTATACTTCCTAAAAACGGTTACATATTGCAAGCTCAGCCATCTTATGAAGGCAAGCACATTTCTTGCAAAATTATTGCAAGCCCAGCCAATTTGTACAGAAGCAGAACAATATGCAGTTAGCTCAAACAACTCCATCTTAAACCTAACCTGCCTAATTCTTTCAGTTTCTCGCAGTTCCTCTTGCTTTCTCCCTAGAAAATAAAAATATGCAGAGCTGGTGTCTCCATGTGGAACCAATTACTGTATCCAAGCTCAAAATAAAATGTTCCCTGATAAAAAGCATTCAAAACAATGAAGTCTGTTGATAATAACCGGAAAACACAAACACTGAGGCTGTAGCAATATCTGGGATTGAGTTAGCCAAAACACAACAGGATATTTCCGGTTTCATCCAGTCATATCCGGACAAACTGGTGTGGAATTCGTATGCAATGGACCGAAAAAATCATAGTACAAAATGTTTTGAAGAAAAACAAAGTCTTTTTCTTAGGCAAGTGCATAAAATCTCATCGATACAAACAGAAATATCATGTTTGTTTGCTGCAGTTCTTCTAGGTTTCTCCTAGAAAATACGAATATGTAGAGGTGGTCTCCACATGATGAACCAATTAGTGTTTCTACGGTACAAAATAAATGTTCCCTGATAAAAACATTCAAAACAATAAAGTCCATCGATAATATCCAGAAAACACAAACACATAGGCTTTCACAATATTTCTGATTGAGTTAGCCAAAGCACAACCGTATATTTCTGTTTTCATCCAGTCATATCCGGACAAACTGGTGTGAAATTCATATTCAATGGACCGTAAAATCATAGTGCAAAAGGTTTGGAGAAAAGCAAAGTCTTTTCCTTAGGCAAGTGCATAAAATGTCATCTAAACAAACAGAAGTATCATGTTTGTGTGTCGCAGTTCCTCTAGCTTTCTCCCTAGAAAATACGAACATGTAGAGCTGGTGTCCACATGATGAACCAATTAGTGTTTCTACGGTACTGTTCCCTTATAAAAATATTCAAAACAATAAATCCCATAGATAATATCCAGAAAACACAAACACAGATGCTTCCACAATATTATGGATTGAGTTAGCCAAAACACAACCGGATATTTCTGGTTTCATCCAGTCATATTGGGACAACATGGTATGGAATTCGTATGCAATGGACGTAGAAAATCACAGTAAAAATGGTTTTGGAGAAAAGCAAAGTCTTTTCGTGAGGCAAGTGCATAAAATGTCATAGATACAAACAGAAATATCATAATTGTTTGCCGCAGTTCCTCTAGCTTTCCTCCTAGAAAATACGAATGTGTAGAGCTGGTGTCCCCATGATGAACCAATTAGTGTTTCTAAGCACAAAATTATATGTTCCCTGACAAAAACATTCAATACAATAAAGTCCATCGATAATATCTGGAAAACACAAACACATAGGCTTTCACAATATTTCGGATTGAGTTAGCCAAAACACAACCGGATGTTTCTTGTTTCATTCAGTCATATCCGGACAAAGTGGTGTGGAAGTCGTTTGCAATGGACCGAGAAAATCACAGTACAAATGGTTTTGGAGAAAAGCAAAGTCTTTTCCTTAGGCAAGTGTATAAAATGTCATCGATAGAAACAGAAATATCATGTACGTTTGTCGCAGTTCCTCTAGCTTTCTCCCTATAAAATACGAATATGTAGAGCTGGTGTCTCCATGTGGATCCAATTACTGTATCCAAGCTCAAAATAAAATGATCCCAGATAAAAATCATTCAAAACAATAAAGTCAGTTGGTAATATCCAGAAAACACAAACACAGAGGCTGTAGGAATATCTGGGATTGAGTTAGCCAAAACACAACCGGATATTTCCGGTTTCCTCCAGTCATATCCGGACAAACTGGTGTGGAATTCGTATGCAATGGAACGAGAAAATCACAGTACAATGGTTTTGGAGAAAAGCAAAGTCTTTTCCTTAGGCAAGTGCATAAAATGTCATCTATACAAACAGTAATGTCATGTTTTTTTGCCACAGTTCCTCTAGCTTTCTCCCTAGAATATATGAATGTATGGAGCTGTTGTTCCCATGATGAACCAATTAGTGTTTCAACAGTGCAAAATTAAATGTTCCCCGATAAAAAAACATTCAAAACAATAAAGGTCATCTAAAATATTCAGAAAACACAAACACAGAGGCTTTCACAATATTTTGGATAGACTTAGCCAAAACACAACCGGATATGACTTGATGTTACCAGAAATATCTGGTTGTGTTTTGGTTTGCTATATCCCAGATATTTCTACAGCCTCTCTGTTTGTGTTTTTTGGATATTATCGACGTGCTTTATTGTTTTGAATGTTTTTATCAGGGAATATTTAATTTTCTGTTGGGAAACATTAATTGGTTCCATATGGAAACACCAGTGTACACATTCGTATTTTCTAGGGAGGAAGCAAGATGAACTGCAGCAAACAAACATGATATTTCTGTTTGTATAGATGACATTTTATGCACTTGCCTAATGAAAAGACTTTGCTTTTCTCCAAAACCATTTTACTGTGATTTTCTCAGTCCATTGCATACGAATTCCACACCAGTTTGTCCCCATATGACTGGATGAAACCGGAAATTTCGGGTTTTGTTTTGGCTAACTCAATCCCAGATATTGCTACAGCCTCTGTGTTTGTGTATTCCTCATATAATCCACGGACTTTATTGTTTTGAAAGTTTTTTATCGGGGAACTTTTTATTTTGAGCTTGGATATAGCAATTGCTGCCACATGCTGACACCAGCTCTACATATTTGTATTTTCTAGTGAGAAAGCTGGAGGAACTGTGACAAAGAAACATGATATTTCTGTTTGTATCGATGACATTTTATGCACTTGCCTAACGAAAAGACTTTGCTATTCTACAAAATCGTTTTTACTGTGATTTTCTCGGTCCATTGCATATGACTTCCACACCACTTTCTCCGGATATGACTGGATGAAACAAGAAACATCCGGTTGTGTTTTTGCTGACTCAATCAGAAATCTAGAGAAAATATGAATTTGTAGAGCTGGTGTCTCCATGTGGAAGCAATTATTGTTTCCCAGCACAAAATTAAACGTTCCCTGATAAAAAACATTGAAAACCATGAAGTCCGTTCATAATATGCAGAAAAAACAAACACAGAGGGATTCACAATATTTCGGATTGTGTTCGCCAAAACAAAAGTGGATATTTCCGGTTTCATCCAGTCATATCCAGTGAACTGGGATGGAATTTGTATGCAATGGACCGAGAAAATCACAGAAAAATGGTTGTGGAGAAAAGCAAAGTCTTTTCGTAGGGCAAGTGCATAAAATGCCATCTATACAAACAGAAATATCATGTTTGTTTGTCGCAGTTCCTCTAGCTTTCTCCCTAGAAAATTCGAATGTGTAGACTGGTGTCTCCATATGGATCCTATTAGTGTTTCTACGGTACAAAATTAAATATTCCTTGATAAAAATATTCAAAACAATAAAGCATGTCGATAATATCCAGAAAACACAAACAAAGAGGCTTTCACAATATCGGGGATTGAGTTAGCCAAAACACAACCGGATATTTCTGGATACATCCAGTCATATCTGGACAAACTGGTGTGGAATTCGTATGCAATGGACTGAGAAAATCACAGTAAAAATGGTTTTGTAGAAAAGCAATGTCTTTTCATTAGGCAAGTGCATAAAATATCATCTATACAAATAGAAATATAATGTGTGTTTGCCGCAGTTCCTCCAGATTTCTCCCTAGAAAATATGAATGTGTAGAGCTGGTGTCTCCATGTGGAACCAATTAGTGTTTCCACGGTACAAAATTAATATACACTGATAAAATATTCAAAACAAAAAGTCCATGGATAATATCGAGAAAACACAAACACAGAGGCTGTAGCAATACCTGGGATTGAGTTAGCCAAAACACAACCGGATGTTTCTGGTTTCATCCAGTCATATCCGCACAAAGAGCTGTGGAATTCGTATTCAATGGACCGAGAAAATCACAGTAAAAATGGTTTTGGAGAAAAGCAAAGTCTTTTCGTTAGGCAAGTGCTTAAAATGTCATCTATACAAACAGAAATATCATGATTGTTTGCCGCAGTTCCTCTAGCTTTCGCCCTAGAAAATACGAATGTGTGGAGCTGCTGTCTCCATGTGGAAACAATTAATGTTTCCCAGCACAAAATTAAATGTTCCCTGATAAAAAACATTCAAAACCATAAAGTCCGTTCATAATATGCCGAAAAAACAAACACAGGGGGTTTCTCAATATTTCGGATTGAATTAGCCAAAACACAACCGGATATTTCTGGTTTCATCCAGGCATATCCGGACAAAGTGATGTGGAGTTCATATGCCTTGGACCGAGAAAATTTCAGTAAAAATTCTTTTGTAGAAAAGCAAAGCCTTTTCGTTAGGCAAGTGCATAAAATATCATCTATACAAACAGAAATATCATGTTTCTTTGTCGCAGAAACTCTAGCTTTCTCCCTAGAAAATATGAATGTGTAGAGCTGGTGTCTCCATGTGGATCCAATTAGTGTTTCTAAGGGACAAAATTAAATGTTCCCTGATAAAAATTTTCAAAACAATAAAGCACGTCGATAATATCCAGAAAACACAAACACAGAGGCTTTCTAAATATCTGGGATTGAGTTAGCCAAAACACAACCGGATAATTCTGGTTTCATCCAGTCATATCTGGACAAAGTGGTGTGGAATTCGTATGCAATGGACTGAGAAAATCACAGTACAAATGGTTTTGGAGAATAGCACAGTCTTTTCTTTAGGCAAGTGCATAAAATGTCATCGATACAAATAGAAATATCATGTTTGTTTGCCGCAGTTCCTCTAGCTTTCTCCCTCGAAAATACGAATGTGTAGACTGGTGTCTATATGTGGAACCAATTAGTGTTTCTACGGTTCAAAATTAAATGTTCCCTGATAAAAACCCTCAAAAAAAAAGTCCTTTCATAATTTACAGATAAAACAAACACAGAGTGTTCCACAATATTTCAGATTGAGTTTGCCAAAACAACCGGATATTTCCGGTTTCATCCAGTCATATCCAGTGAACTGGTGTGGAATTCATATGCAATGGACTGAGAAAATCACAGAAAAATGGTTGTGGAGAAAAGCAAACTCTTTTCGTTAGGCAAGTGCATAAAATGTCATCTATACAAACAGAAATATCATGTTTGTTTGTCGCAGTTCCTCTAGCTTTCTCCCTAGAAAATACGAATGTGTAGAGCAGGTGTCTCCATGTGGATCCTATTAGTGTTTCTACGGGACAAAATTAAATGTTCTCTGATAAAATCATTCAAAACAATAAAGTCCATCGATAATATCCTGAAAACACAAACACAGAGGCTGTAGCAATATCTGAGATTGATTAACCGAAACACAACTGGATATTTCTGGTTTCATCCAGGCATATCCTGACAAAGTGTTGTGGAATTCGTATGCAATGGACTGTGAAAAACATAGTAAAAATGGTTTTGGAGAAAAACAAAGTCTTTTTGTTAGACAGGTGATAAAATGTCATGTATACAAACAGAAATATCAAGTTTGTTTGCCGCAGTTCCTCTCGCTTTCTCCATAGAAAATTTGAATGTGTAGAGCTGGTGTCTCCATGTGGATCCTATTAGTGTTTATACGGTGCAAAATTAAATGTTCGCTGATAAAAAACATTCAAAACAATAAAGTCCATCGATAATATTCAGAAAACACAAACACAGATGCTGTAGGAATATCTGGGATTGAGTTAGCCAAAACAGAACCGGATATTTCTGGTTTCATCCATGCATATCCGGAAAAAGTAGTGTGGAATTCAAACGAAATGGAACGAGAAAATCACAGCAAAAATGGTTTTGGAGAAAAGCAAAGTCTTTTCGTTAGGCAAGTGCATAAAATGTCATGTATACAAACAGAAATATCATGTTTGTTTGCCACAGTTCCTCTAGCTTTCTCCCTAGAAAATTCGAATGTGTAGAGCTGGTGTCTCCATGTGCAAGCAATTAGTGTTTACCAGCACAAAATTAAATGTTCCCTAATAAAAACATTCAAAACCATAAAGTTTCTCGATAATATCCAGAAAACACAAACACATAGGCTGTAGCAATATCTGGGATTGAGTTAGCCAAAACACAACCGGATACTTCTGGTTTCATCCAGTCATATCCGCACAAAGTGGGGTGGAATTCGTGTTCAATAGATTGAGAAAATTACAGTAAAAATGGTTTTGGAGAATAGCAAAGTTTTTTCATTAGGCAAGTGCATAAAATGTCATGTATACAAACAGAAATATCGCATTTGTTTGCCACAGTTCCTCTAGCTTGCTCTCAAGAAATACGAATGTGTAGAGCTGGTGTCTCCATGTGGAACCAATTAGTGTTTCTACGGTACAAAATTAAATGTTTCCTGATAAAAACATTCAAAACAAAAAAAGTGTGTTGATAATATGCAGAAAACAAAAACATTGAGGCTCTAGGCATATCTAGGATATAGTTAGCCAAAACAGAACCGCATATTTCTGTTTTCATCCAGGCATATTTGGTCAAAGTGGTGTCGAATTCAGATGCAATGGACCGAGAAAATTACAGTAAGAAAGGTTTTGGAGAAAAGCAATGTCTTTTCCTTCGGCCAGTGCATAAAATGTCATGTATACAAACAGAAATATCATGTTTGCCGCAGTTCCTCTAGCTTTCTCCCTGGAAAATACGAATGTGTAGAGCTGGTGTCTCCTTGTGGAGCCAATTCATGTTTCTACGGTACAAAATTAAATGCTCCCTGATAACAGCATTCAAAACAATAAAATCCGTCTATAATATGCAGAAAACACAAACACAGCGGCTGTAGTAATATCTGGGATACAGTAAGCCAAAACACAAAAGGATATTTCTGGCTGCTTGCAGCCATATCCGGAAATAGTTTGGTGGAATTCGTATTCAATGGACCAAGAAAATCACAGTAAAAATGGTTTGGAGAAATGCAAAGTCTTTTGTTAGGCAAGTGCATAAAATGACATCTATACAAACAGAAATATCACGTTTGTTTGCTGCAGTTCCTCTCGCTTTCTCCCTAGAAAATACGAATGTGTAGAGCTGTTGTCTCCATGTGGAACCAATTAGTGTTTCTACAGTACAAAATAAATTTTCCCTGACAAAAACATTCAAAACAGGAAAGTCCATCAATAATATACATAAAACACAAACACAGAGGCTGTAGCAATACCTGGGAAATAGTAAGCCAAAACACAACCGGATAATGCTGGTTTCATTCAGTCATATCCGGACAAAGTGGTATGCAATTCAGATGCAATGGACAGAGAAAATCACAATTAAAATTGTTTTGGGGAAAAGCAAAGTTTTTTTGTTAGGCTAGTGCATAAAGTGTCATCTATACATACAGAAATATCATGTTTGCTTGCTGCAGTTCCTCTAGCTTTATCCCTAGAAAATACGAATGTGTAGAGCTGGTGTCTCCATGTGGAACCAATTAGTGTTTCCCAGCACAATATTAAATGTTCCCTGATAAAAACATTCAAAACAATAAAGCACGTCGATAATATCCAAAAAACACAAACACAGAGGCTGTAGCAATATCTGTGATATAGCAAGCCAAAACACAACTGGATATTTCTGGTATCATCCAGTCATATCCGGACAAAATGGGGTGAAATTCCTATGCAATGGACTGAGAAAATCACAGTAAAATGGTTTTGCAGAAAAGCAACATCTTTTCATTAGCCAAGTGCATAAAATTTCATCTATACAAACAGAAATATCATGATTGTTTGCGGCAGTTCCTCTAGCTTTCTCCCTAGAAAATACGAATGTGTAGAGCTGGTGTCTCCATGTGGATCAAATTAGTGTTTCTACGGTACAAAATTAAGTCTTCCCTGATACAAATATTCAAAACAATACAGCACGTCGATAATATCAAGAAAACACAAACACAGAGGCTGTTACAATATCTGGGATTGAGTTATTCAAAACAGAACCGGATATTTCTGGTTTCATCCAGTCATATCCGGACAAAGTGGTGTGGAATTCGTATGCAATGGACCAAGAAAATCACAGAAAAAATGGTTGTGGAGAAAAGCAAAGTCTTTTCTATGGCAAGTGCATAAAATGTCATAGATACAAACAGAAATATCATGTTTGTTTGCCGCAGTTCCTCTAGCTTTCTCCCTAGATAATACGAATGTGTGCACTGGTGTCTCCATGTGGAACCAATTACTGCTTCCCAACACAAAATTAAATATTCCCTGATAAAAGCATTCAAAACAATAAAGCATGTCGATAATATCCAAAAAACTCAAACACAGAGGCTGTAGCAATATCTGGGATATAGCAAGCCAAAACACAACCGGATATTTCTTGTTTCATGCAGACATATCTGGATAAAATGGTGTTCAGTTCATATGCCTTGGACCGAGAAAATCACAGTAAAAATGGTTTTTGAGTAAAGCAAAGTCTTTTCTTTAGGCAAGTGCAAGAAATGTCATCTATACAAACAGAAATATCAGGTTTGTTTGCCGCAGTTATTCTAGATATCTCCCTAGAAAATACGAATGTGTAGAGCTGGTGTCTCCATGTGGAACCAAGTAATCTTTCTACTGTACAATATTAAATGATCCCTGATAAAATCATTCAAAACAATAAAGTCCATCGATAATATGCTGAATACACAAACACAGAGGCTGTAGCAATATCTGAGATTGATTAGCCGAAACACAACTGGATATTTCTGGTTTCATCCAGGCATATCCGGACAAAGTGGTGTGGAATTCCTATCCAATGGACTGAGAAAATCATAGTAAAAATGGTTTTGGAGAAAAGCAAAATCTTTTTGTTAGGCCAGTGCATAAAATGTCATCTATACCAACAGAAATACCATGTATGTTTGCCGCAGTTCCTCTAAAATACTCCCTAGAATACAGAACTGTGTAGAGCTGGTGTCCGCATGTTGTAAATATTTGTGTTTCTACGGTACTAAATAAATGTACCCTGATAAAAAACATTCAAAACAATAAAGTCCATCGATAATATCCAGAAAACACAAACACTGAGGCAGTAGCAATATCTGGGATTGAGTTAGCCAAAACACAACCGGATATTTCTGGTTTCATCCCGTCATATCTGGACAAATTGAGGTGGAATCCATATGCAATGGACCGAGAAAATCAAAGGAAAAATGGTTTTGGAGAACAGCAAAGTCTTTTCAATAGGCCAGTGCATAAAATGTCATCTATACAAACAGAAATATCATGTTTGTTTGCTGCAGTTCCTATAGATTTCTCCCTAGAAAATACGAATATATACAGCTGTTGTATCCATGTTGAACTAATTACTGTATCCAAGCTCAAAATAAAATGTTCCCAGATAAAAAAAACATTCAAAACAATAAAGTCCATTGATAATATCCAGAAATCACAAACACAGACGCTATAGCAATATCTGAGATTGAGTTAGCCAAAACAAAACAGGATATTACCGGTTTCATCCAGTCATAACCGGAAAAACTTGTGTGGAATTCGTATGCAATGGACCGAGAAAATTCCAGTAAAAATAGTTTTGGAGAAAAGCAAAGTGTTTTTTGATAAGCAAGTGCATAAAATATCACCTATACAAACAGAAATATCACGTATGTTTGCCGCAGTTCCTCTAGCTTTCTCCCTAGAAAATACGAATGTGTGGAGTAGAAGTCCCCATGATGAACCAATTATTGTTTCCATGGTACAAAATCAAATGTTCCCTGATAAAATCATTCAAAACAATACAGTCCATCAATAATATCCAGAAAACACAACACAGAGGCTTTCACAATATTTCGGATTGAGTTAGCCAAAACACAACCGAATATTTCTGGTTTCATCCCTCATATCCGGAGAAACTGGCGTGGAATTCGTATGCAATGGACCGAGACAATCACAGTAAAAATGGTTTTGGAGAAAAGCAAAGGCTTTTCGATAGGAAAGTGCATAAAATATCATCTATACAAACAGAAATATCATGTTCATTTGCCACAGTTCTTCTAGCTTTCTCCCTAGAAAATACGAATGTGGAGAGCTAGTGTCCCCTTGATGAACCAGTTAGTGTTTCAACAGTACAAAATTAAATGTTCCCTGATAACAATCATTCAAAACAATAAAGTCCGTTCATAATATCCGGCAAACACAAACACAGAGGCTGTAGCAATATCTGGGATTAAGTTAGCCAAAACACAACCGGATATTTCTGGTTTCATCCAGTCATATCCGGAAAAACTGGTGTGGAATTCGTATGCAATGGACCGAGACAATAACAGTAAAAATGGTTTTGGAGAAAAGCAAAGTCTTTTCATTAGGCAAGTGCGTGAAATGTCATCTATACAAACAGAAGTATCATTTTTGTTTGCAGCAGTTATATAGTATTCCCCCTAGAAAATACGAATGTGTAGAGCTGGTGTCCCCTTGATGAACCAATTAGTGCTTCAACGGTACAAAATTAAATGTTCCCTGATAAAAACATTCAAAACAATAAAGTCCATCGATAATATCCAGAAAACAACACAGAGGCTTTCACAATATTTCAGATTGAGTTAGACAAAACACAAGCGGATATTTCTGGTTTCATGCAGTCATATCCGGAGAAACTGGTGTGGAATTCGTATGCAATGGACTGAGAAAATCACAGTAAAAATAGTTTTGGAGAAAAGCAAAGTCTTTTCGTTAGGCAAGTGCATAAATTGTCATCTATACAAACAGAAATATCATGTTTGTAGCAGTACCTCAAGCTTTCTCCCAAGAAAATATGACTGTGTAGAGCTAGTGTCTCCATGTGGAAACAATTACTGTATCCAAGCTCAAAATAATATGTTCCCCTATAAAAAACATTCAAAACAATAAAGTCCATTGATAATATCCAGAAAACACAAACACAGAGGCTGTAGCAATATCTTGGATTTAGTTTTCCAAAACAAAACCGGATATTTCCGGTTTTATCCAGTCATATCCGGACAAACTGCTATGGAAACCATATGCAATGGACTGAAAAAATCACAGTAAAAATGGTTTTTGGAGAAAAGCAAAGTCTTTTCGTAAGGCAAGAGCATAAAATGTCATCTATAGAAACAGAAATATCATGTTTGTTTGCCTCAGTTCCTCTAGCTTTCTCCCTAGAAAATACAAATGTGTAGAGCTCGTGTCTCCATTTGGAACCAATTAGTGTTTCCAAGCACAAAATTAAGTGTTCCCTGATAAAAAAAACATTCCAAACAATAATGTCCATGGATAATATCATGAATACACAAACACAGAGTCTGTAGCAATATCTGGGATTGAGTTAGCCAAAACAAAGCCGGATATTTCCAGTTACATCCAGTCATATCCGGACCAAGTGGTGTGGAATACGTAAGCAATGTACCGAGAAAATCACAGTAAAAATGTTTTGGAGAAAAGCAACGTATTTTCGTTAGACAAGTGCATAAAATTCATTTTTACAAACAGAAATATCAGATTTGTTTGTCGCAGTTCCTTTAGCTTTCTAGCTAGAAAATACAAATTTGTAGAGCTGGAGTCCCCTTGATGAACCTATTAGTGTTTCAACGGTACAAAATAAAATGCTCCTTGATAAAAACATTCAAAACAATAAAGTCCGTTGATAATATCCAGAAAACACAAACACAGAGGCTGTAGCAATATGTGGGATTGAATAATCGAAGACAATACCGCATATTTCCGTGTTCATCCAGTCATATCTGGGCAAACTGGTATGGAATTAGTATGCAATGGACCAAGAAAATCACAGTAAATATGGTTTTGGGGAAAAGGAAAGTCTTTTCGTTAGGCAAGTGGATAAAATATCATGTTTGTTTGCCACAGTTCCTCTAGATTTCTCCCTAGAAAATACGAATATGTAGAGCTGGTGTCTGCTTGTGGAACTAAATATTGTTTCCAAGCAAAAAATTAAATGTTCCCTGATAAAAAAATTCACAACAAAAAAGTCCGTGGATAATATCAGGAATACAGAAAGGTAAATGCTGTAGCAATATTTCAGATTGAGTTAGTGAAAACACAACCGGATATGTCTGGTTTCATCCAGACATATCCGGACAAAGTGTTGTGGAATTCGTATGCAATGGACCGAGAAAATCACAGTAAAAATGGTTTTGGAGAAAAGCCAAGTCTTTTCATTAGGCACTGCATAAAATGTCATCTATTCAAAGAGAAATATCATGTTTGTTTGCCGCAGTTCCTCTAGCTTTCTCGCTAGAAAATACGAATGTGTAGAGCTGGTGTCCCCTTGATGAACCAATTAGTGTTTCAATGGTAGAAAATTAAATATTCCCTGAAAAAACATTTAAAACCATAAAGTCCATGGATAATACACAGAAAAAACAAACACAGAGGATTTCACCATATTTCGGATTGAGTTAGCCAAAACACAACCGGAATTTTCCAGTTTCTTCCAGTCATATCCAGATAAACTGGTGGGGAATTCGTATGCAATGGACCGAGAAAATCACAGTAAAAATGGTTTTGGAGAAAAGCAAAGTCTTATGCTAGGGAAGTGCATAAAATGTCATCTATACAAATGGAAATATCATGTTTGTTTGCCGCAGTTCCTCGAGCTTTCTCCCTAGAAAATACGAATGTGTAGAGCTGGTGTCTCCATTGGGAACCAATTACTGTATCCAAGCCCAAAATTACATGTCCCCCGAGAAAAAACATTCAAAACAATAAATTCCGTGGATAATATCAGGAATACACAAAAACAGAGGCTGTAGCAATATATGGGATTGAGTTAGCCAAAACTAAACTGCTATTTCCGGATTCATCCAGTTATAACCGGACAAAATGGTGTTTAATTCATATGCAATGGACCGAGAAAATCACAGTAAAAATTATTTTGGAGAAAAGCAAAGTCTTTTCACTAGGCAAGTGCATAAAATGTCATCTGTACAAACAGAAATATCATGTTTGTTTGTAGCAGTTCCTCTAGCTTTCTCCCTAGAAAATACGAATGTGCAGAGCTGGTGTCTCCATGTGGAACCAAGTAGTGTTTCCAAGCACAAAATTAAATGTTCCCTGATAAAAAATATTCAAAAAAATAAAGTCCCGGGATAATATCAGGAATACGCAAACACAGAGGCTGTAGCAATATTTGGGAATGTGTTAGCCAAAAGAAAACAGGATATTTCTGGTTTCATCCAGACATACACGTACAAACTGGTGTGGAATTCGCATGCAATGGAACAAGAAAATCACAGTGAAAACGCTTTTGGAGAAAAAGCAAAGTCTTTTCATCAGGCAAGTGCATAAACTGTCATTGATACAAACAGAAATATCATGTTTGTTGGTCGCAGTTCCTCTAGCTTTCTCCCTAGAAAATACGATTGTGTAGAGCTGGTGTCCCCATGATGAACCAATTAGTGTTTCAAGGGTAGAAAATTAAATGTTCCCTGATAAAAACATCCAAAACAATACAGTCCATTGATAATATCCAGAAAACATAAACACATAGGCTTTCATAATATTTCGATTTAGTCAGCGAAAAGAACCAGATATTTCTGTTTTCATCCAGTCTTTTCGGGTGAACTGTTGTGGAATTCATATGCAATGTACTGAGAAAATCATAGTAAAAATTGATTTGGAGAAAAGCAAAGTCTTATCCTAGGGAAGTGCATAAAATGTCATCTATACAAACAGAAATATCATGTTTGTTTGTCGCAGTTCCTCTAGATTTCTCCCTAGAAAATACGAATGTGTAGAGCTGGTGTCCCCATGATGAACCAATCAGTGTTTCAACAGTACAAAATAAAATCTTCCCTGATAAATCATTCAAAACAATAAAGTCCATTGATAATATCCAGAAAACACAAACACAGAGGCTTTCACAATATTTTGGATTGAGTTAGCCAAAACACAACCGGATATTTCTGGTTGCATCCCGTCATATCAGGACAGAGTGGTGTGTAATTCGTATGCAATGGACCAAGAAAATCACAGTAAAAATGGATTGGGAGAAAAGAAAAGTCTTTTCCTTAGGCAAGTGCATAAAATGTCTCCTACACAAACAGAAATATCATGTTTGTTTGCCGCGGTTCCTCTAGCTTTCTCCCTAGAAAATATGAATATGTAGCGCTCGTGTCTCCATGTGGAACCAATTACTGTATCTAAGCTCAAAATAAAATGTTCCCCAATAATAAACTTTAAAAACAGTATATCCATTGATAATATCCAGAAAAAACAAACACAGAATCTGTAGCAATATCTGGGATTGAGATAGCCATAACTAAACGGCTATTTCCAGGTTCATCCAGTCATATCCGGACAAACTGGTGTTTAATTCATATGCAATGGACCGAGAATATCACAGTGAAAATGGTTTTGGAGGAAAGCAAAGTCTTTTCATTAGGCAAGTGCATAAACTGTCATTGATACAAACAGAAATATCATGTTTGTTTGCCACAGTTCCTCTAGCTTTCTCCCTAGAGAATACAAATATGTAGAGCTGGTGTCTCCAAGTGGAACCAATTAGAGTTTCCAATTAGAAAATTAAATATTCCCCGATAATAAACATTCAAAACAATAAAGTCCGTTGATAATATTTAGAAAAAAATAACACAGAGGCTGTAGCAATATCTGGGATTGAGTAAGCAACAACAAAACCGGATATTTCTGGTTTCATCCAGTCATATCCGGTAAACTGGTGTTGAGTTCGTATGCAATGGACCGAGAAAATCACCATAAAAATGGTTATGGAGAAAAGCAAAATCGTTTTGTTAGGCAAGTGCATAAAATGTCATCGATACAAACAGAAATATCATGTTTGTTTGCCGCAGTTCCTCTAGCTTTCTCCCTAGAAAATAGGAATGTGTAGAGCTGGTGTCTCCATGTCGAACCAATTAGTGTTTCAATGGTACAAAAAAAAGTTCCCCGATAAAAACATTCAAAACAATATAGTCCATTTATAATATCCAGAAGACACAAACACAGAGGCTTTCACAATATTTCGGATGGAGTTAGCCAAAACACAACCGGATGTTTCGGGTTTCATCCAGTCATATCCGGACAAATTGGTGTGGAAATCGTATGCAATGGACCGAGATAATCGCAGGAAAAAGGTTTTGGAGAAAAGCAAATTCTTTCGTTAGGCAACCACATATAATGTCACCTATACAAACAGCAATATCATGTTTGTTTGCTGCAGTTTCTCTAGCTTTCTCCCTAGAAAATACGAATCTGTAGAGCTGGTGTCCCCATGATGAACCAATTAGCATTTCAACAGAACAAAATTAAATATTCCCTGTTAAAAACATTCAGAACAATAAAATACATTGACAATATCTGGAAAACACAAACACAGAGGCTGTAGAAGTATCTGGGATTGAGTTAGTAAAAAAAAAAAAAAGGATATTTCTGGCTTCTTCCAGTCATATCCGGACAAAGTTGTGTGGAATTCGTATGCAATGGACCGAGAAAATCACAGTAATAATGGTTTTGGAGAAAAGCAAAGTCTTTTCATTAGGCAAGTACATAAAATGTCATCTATACAAACAGAAATATGTTTGTTTGTCGCAGTTCCTCTAGCTTTCTCCCTTGAAAATACAAATACGTAGAGCTGGTGTCTACATGTGGAACCAATTAGTGTATCTAAGCTCAAAATTAAATGTTCCCTGATAAAAACATTCAAAACAATATAGTCCATTTATAATATCCAGAAGACACAAACAAAAGAGGCTTTCACAATATTTCGGATGGAGTTAGCCAAAACAAAACCGGATGTTTCGGGTTTCATGCAGTCATATCCGGACAAATTGGTGTGGAAATTGTATGCAATGGACCGAGATAATCGCAGGAAAAAGGTTTTGGAGAAATGCAAATTCTTTCGTTAGGCAACCACATATAATGTCACCTATACAAACAGCAATATCATGTTTGTTTGCTGCAGTTTCTCTAGCTTTCTCCCTAGAAAATACGAATCTGTAGAGCTGGTGTCCCCATGATGAACAAATTAGCATTTCAACAGAACAAAATTAAATGTTCCCTGATAAAAACATTCAGAACAATAAAGTACATCGACAATATCCGGAAAACACAAACACAGAGGCTGTAGAAGTATCTGGGATTGAGTTAGTAAAAAAAAAAAAAAAAGGATATTTCTGGCTTCTTCCAGTCACATCCGGACAAAGTTGTGTGGAATTCGTATGCAATGGACCGAGAAAATCACAGTAATAATGGTTTTGGAGAAAAGCAAAGTCTTTTCATTAGGCAAGTACATAAAATGTCATCTATACAAACAGAAATATCATGTTTGTTTGTCGCAGTTCCTCTAGCTTTCTCCCTTGAAAATACAAATACGTAGAGCTGGTGTCTACATGTGGAACCAATTAGTGTATCAAGGTCAAAATTAAATGTTCCCTGATAAAAACATTCAAAGCAATAAAGTTCATCGATAATATCCAGAAAACACAAACACAGAGGCTTTCACAGTATTTCGGAAGGAGTTAGCAAAAAAAAAAAAACTGGATATTTCTGCTTTCATCCAGTCATATCCGGAGAAAGTGGTATGGAATTCGTATGCAATGGACCGAGAAAATCACAGTAAAAATGGTTTTGGAGAAAAGCAAAGACTTTTAATTAGGCAAGTGCATAATATCATCTATACAAACAGAAATATCATGTTTGTTTGCCGCAGTTCCTCTAGCTTTCTCCCTAGAATATACGAATGTATACAGCTGGTGACTCCATGTGGCACCAATTAGTGTTTCCAAGCACAAAATTAAATATTCCCTGATAAAACATTCAAAACAATAAAGTAAATTGATAATATAGAGAAAACACAAACACAGAGGCTTTCACAATATTTCGGATTGAGTTAGCCAAAAAAAAACAAAAAAACAAAAAAAACAAAAACGTATATTTCTGCTTGCATCCAGTCATACCCTGACAAAGTGGTGTGGAATTCCTATGAAATGGACCGAGAAAATGAGAGTAAAAATGGTTTTGGAAAAAAGCAAAGTCTTTTCGTTAGGAAAGTGCATAAAATGTCATCTATACAAACAGAAATATCATGTTTGTGTGCCGCAGTTCCTCTAGCTTTCTCCCTAGAAAATACGAATATATAGATCTGGTGTCCCCATGATGAACTAATTAGTGTTTCTACAGTACAAAAATAAATGTTCCCTGAAAAAAACATTCAAAACAATAAAGTCCATCGATAATATAAGAAAACACAAACACATAGGCTTTCACAAAATTTCGGATTGAGTTATCCAAAACACAACCGGATTTTTCTTGTTTCATCTAGTCATATCCAGACAAAGTGGTATGGAATTCATATGCAATGGACCGAGAAAATCAAAGAGAAAATGGTTTTGGAGAAAAGCAAAGACTTTTTGTTAGGAAAGTGCTTAAAATGTCATTGAAACTGACAGAAATATCATGTTGTATGTCGCAGTTCCTCTAGCTTTCTTCCAAGAAAATATGGATGTGTAGAACCGGTGTCCCCATGTGGAACCATTTAATGTTTCTACAGTAGAAAAATTAATGTTCCCTTTTAAAAACATTCAAAAAAATAAAGTAAATCGATAATATCCAGAAAACAAAAACACAGAGTTTTTCACAATATTTCGGATTGAGTTAGCCAAAACACAACCGGATATTTCTTGTTTCATCCAGTCATATCCGGACAATGTGGTGTGGAATTCGTATGCAATGGACAGGAATATCATGTTTCTATGCTGCAGTTCCTCTAGCTTTCTCCCTAGAAAATACGAATGTGTAGAGCTGGTGTCTTCATGTGGAACCAATTAGTGTTTCCAAGCACAAAATTAAATGTTCCCTGAAAAAAACATTCAAAACCATAAAGAGCGTTCATAATATGCAGAAAAAACAAACACAGATGGTTTCACAATATTTCAGATTGAGTTAGCCAAAACACAACTGGATATTTCTGGTTTCATCCAGTCATATCCGGACAAAATGGGGTGAAATTCCTATGCAATGGACTGAGAAAATCACAGTAAAAAAGGTTTTGCAGAAAAGCAACGTCATTTTGTTAGCCAAGTGCATAAAATGTCATCTATACAAACAGAAATATCATGTTTGTTTGCCGCAGTTCCTCTAGCTTTCTCCGTAGAAAATATGAATGTGTAGAGCTGGTGTCTCCATGTGGATCAAATTAGTGTTTCTACGGTACAAAATTAAATCTTCCCTGATACAAATATTCAAAACTATAAAGCACGTCAATAATATCCAGAAAACACAAACACAGAGGCTGTAACAATATGTGGGATTGAGTTATTGAAAACAGAACAGGATATTTCTGGTTTCATCCAGTCATATCCGGACAAAGTGGTGTGGAATTCGTATGCAATGGACGAAGAAAATCACAGAAAAAATGGTTGTGGAGAAAAGCAAAGTCTTTTCCTAGGGCAAGTGCATAAAATGTCATCGATACAAACAGAAATATCATGTTTGTTTGCCACAGTTCATCTAGCTTTCTCCCTAGATAATACGAATGTGTGAACTGGTGTCTCCATGTGGAACCAATTAGTGCTTCCCGACACAAAATTAAATATTCCCTGATAAAAACATTCAAAACAATAAAGCATGTCGATAATATCCAAAAAACACAAACACAGAGGCTGTAGCAATATCTGGGATATAGCAAGCCAAAACACAACCAGATATTTCTTGTTTCATGCAGTCATATCCGGATAAAATTGTGTGTAGTTCATATGCCTTGGACTGAGAAAATCACAGTAAAAATGGTTTTTGAGTAAAGCAAAGTCTTTTCTTTAGGCAAGTGCAAGAAATGTTATCTATACAAACAGAAATATCATGTTTGTTTGCAGCAGTTCCTCTAGCTTTCTCCGTAGAAAATTCGAATGTGTAGAGCTGGTGTCCCCATGATGAACCAATTAGTGTCTCCAAGCAAAAAATAAATATTCCCTGAAAAAAACATTCAAAACAGTAAATTCCATGGATAATGTCAGGAATACACAAACATAGAGGCTGTAGCAGTATCTGGGATTGAGTTAGCCAAAACACAACCGGATGTTGGCAGTTTCATCCCGTCATATCTGGACAAACTGTTGTGGAATTCGTATGCAATGGACCGAGAAAATCACAGTAAAAATGGTTTTGGAGAAAAGCAAAGTATTTTCATTAGGCAACTGCATAAAATGTCATCTATAGAAACAAAAATATCATGCTTGTTTGTCAAAGTTCCTCTAGCTTTCTACCTAGTAAATACAAATATGTAGAGCTGTTGTCTCCATGTGGAACGAATTACTGTATCCAAGCTCAAAATAAAATGTTCCCTGATAAAAAACATTCAAAACAATAAAGTCCATGATAATATCAGAAATACACAAACATAGAGGCTGTAGCAATATCTGGGACTGAGTTAGCCAAAAAAACCCGGATATTTCTGGTTTCATCCAGTCATATCCGGACAAATTCGTTTGGAATTCTAATGCAATGGACCGAGAAAATCAGAGTAAAAATGGTTTTGGAGAAAAGCAAAGTATTTTCGTTAGGAAAGTTCATAAAATGTCATCTATACAAACAGAAATATCATGTATGTTTGCCACAGTTCCTCTAGATTTCTCCCTAGAAAATACGAATATGTGGAGCTGGTGTGCCCATGATGAACCAATTAGTGCTTCAACAGTACAAAATTAAATGTTCCCTGATAAAAACTTTCAAAAAATAAAGTCCGTTGATAATATCAGGAATACACAAACACAGAGGCTGTAGCAACATCTGGGATTGAGTGATCCAAAACAAAACAGGATTTTTCCAGTATCATCCAGTCATATCCGGACAAATTGGTGTGGAATTCATATGCAATGGACCGAGAAATCACAGTAAAAGTGGTTTTGGAGAAAAGCAAAGTCTTTTCGTCAGGCAAGTGCATAAAATGTCAGCGATACAAACAGAAATATCATGTTTGTTTGCGAAAGTTAGTCTAGCTTTCTACCTAGAAAATATGAATATGTAGAGCTGGTATCTCCATGTGGAACCAATTACTGTATCCAAGTTCAAAATGAAATGTACCACGATTAAAAACATTCAAAACAATAAATTCTGTTCATATTATCCAGAAAACGCAAACACAGAGGCTGTAGCAATATCTGGGATTGAGTTAGCCAAAACAAAACCGGATATTTCTGTTTTCATCCAGTCATACCCTGAAAGTGGTGTGGAATTCGTATGCAATGGACCGAGAAAATCACAGTAAAAATGGTTTTGGAGAAAAGCAAAGTCTTTTCTTTAGGCAAGTGCATAAAATGTCATCTATACAAACAGAAATATCATGTTTGTTTGCTGCGGTTCCTCTAGATTTCTCCCTAGAAAATACGAATGTGTAGAGCTGGTGTCTCCATGATGAAACAATTAGTGTTTCTGTGGTACAAAATTAAATGCTCCCTGACAAAAAACATTCAAAACAATAAAGTCCGTGGAAAATATCCGGAATACACAAACACAGATGCTATAGCAATATATGGGATTATGTTACTCAAAACACAACCGGATAGTTCTTGATTCATCCAGTCATATCCGGTAAACTGGTGTGGAATTCGTAAGCAATGGACCGAGAAAATCACAGTAAAAATGGTTTTGGAGAGAAGCAAAGTCTTTTTGTTAGGCAAGTGCTTAAAATGTCATCTATACAAACAGAAATATCATGTTTGTTAGCCACAGTTCCTCTAGCTTTCTCACTAGAAAATATGAATGTGTAGAGCTGGTGTCCCTATGATGAAGCGATCAGTGTTTCAATGGTACAAAATTAAATATTCCCTGACAAAAACATTCAAAACAGTACAGTCTATCGATAATATCCAGAAAACACAAAAAGAGAGGGTTTCACAATATTTCGGACTGAGTTAGCCAAAGCAAAACTGGATATTTCTGTTTTCATCCAGTCAAACCCTTACAAAGTGGTGTGGAATTTGTATGCAACGGACCGAGAAAATCACAGTAAAAATGATTTTGGAGAAAAGCAAAGTCTTTTCATTAGGCAAGTAGATAAAATATCATCTATACAAACAGAAATATCATGTTTGTTTGCAGCAGTTCCTCTAGCTTTCTCCCTAGAAAATACGATTCTGTAGAGCTGGTGTCCCCATGATGAACCAATTAGTGTTTCAATGGTAGAAAATTAAATGTTCCCTCATAAAAACATTCAAAACAATACAGTCCATCGATAATCTCCAGAGAACATAAACACATAGGCTTTCACAATATTTCGATTTAGTCAGCGAAAAGAACCAGATATTTCTGTTTTCATCCAGTAATATCCGGTGAACTGGTGTGGAATTCATATGCAATGGACCGAGAAAATCACAGTATAAATGGTTATGGAGAAAAGCAAAGTCTTTTTGTTAGGCAAGTGCATAAAATGTCATCGATACAAACAGAAATATCATGTTTGTTTGTCGCAGTTCCTCTAGCTTTCTCCCTTGAAAATACAAATATGTAGAGCTGGTGTCTACATGTGGAACCAATTAGTGTATCCAACCTCAAAATTAAATGTTCCCTGATAAAAAACATTCAAAACAATAAAGTCCATTGATAATATCTGAAAACACAAACGCAGAGACTTTCACAATATTTCGATTGAGTTAGACAAAACAAAACGGGATATTTCCGGTTTCATGCAGTCATACCCGGACAAACTGTATGGAATTCCTATGCAATGGACCGAGAAATCACAGTAAAAATGGTTCTGGAGAAAAGCAAAGTCTTTTCTTCAGGCCAGTGCAAAAAATGTCATCGATACAAACAGAAATATCATGTTTGTTTGCCGCAGTTCCTCTAGCTCTCTTCCTAGAAATTACGAATGTGTAGAGCTGGTGTTCCCATGATGAACCAATTAGTGTTTCAAAGGTACAAAATTAAATATTCCCTGATAAAAACATACAACACAATAAATTTCATCGATAATATCCAGAAAACACAAACACAGAGGCTTTCACAATATTTCAGATTGAGTTAGCCAAACAAACCCGGATATTTCTGGTTTAATCCAGTCATATCCGGACAAAGTGGTGTGGAGTTTGTATGCAATGGACTGAGAAAATCAGAGTACAAATGGTTTTTGAGAAAAGCAAAGTTTTTTTGTTAGGCAATGCATAAAATATCATCTATACAAGCAGCAATATCACCTTTGTTTGCCGCAGTTACTTTAGCTTTCTCCCTAGAAAATACGAATATGTAGAGTTGGTGTCTCCATGATGAACCAATTAATGTTTCCACGGTACAAAATTAAATGTTCCCTGATAAAAACATTCAAAACAATAAAGTTCATCGATAATATCCAGAAAACACAAACACAGAGGCTTTCACAATATTTTGGATTGAGTTAGCCAAAAAAAAAAAAAACCGGATATTTCTGGTTGCATCCAGTCATACCCGGACAAAGTGGTGTGGAATTCCTATGAAATGGACCGAGAAAATGAGAGTAAAAATGGTTTTGGAAAAAAGCAAAGTCTTTTCGTTAGGAAAGTGCATAAAATGTCATCTATACAAACAGAAATATCATGTTTGTTTGCCGCAGTTCCTCTAGCTTTCTCCCTAGAAAATACGAATATATAGATCTGGTGTCCCCATGATGAACTAATTAGTGTTTCTACAGTACAAAAAAAATTATTCCCTGAAAAAAACATTCAAAACAATAAAGTCCATCGATAATATAAGAAAACACAAACACATAGGCTTTCACAAAATTTCGGATTGAATTATCCAAAACACAACCGGATTTTTCTTGTTTCATCCAGTCATATCACGACAAGCTGGTATGGAATTCATATGCAATGGACCGAGAAAATCAAAGTAAAAATGGTTTTGGAGAAAAGCAAAGACTTTTTGTTAGGAAAGTGCGTAAAATGTCATTGAAACTGACAGAAATATCAAGTTTGTATGTCGCAGTTCCTCTAGCTTTCTTCCAAGAAAATATGGATGTGTAGAACCGGTGTCCCCATGTGGAACCATTTAATGTTTCTACAGTAGAAAAATTAATGTTCCCTTTTAAAAACATTCAAAAAAATAAAGTAAATCGATAATATCCAGAAAACAAAAACACAGAGTTTTTCACAATATTTCGGATTGAGTTAGCCAAAACACAACCGGATATTTCTTGTTTCATCCAGTCATATCTGGACAAAGTGGTGTGGAATTCGTATGCAATGGACAGGAATATCATGTTTCTATGCCACAGTTCCTCTAGCTTTCTCCCTAGAAAATACGAATGTGTAGAGCTGGTGTCTTCATGTGGAACCAATTAGTGTTTCCAAGCACAAAATTAAATGTTCCCTGAAAAAAACATTCAAAACCATAAAGAGTGTTCATAATATGCAGAAAAAACAAACACAGATGGTTTCACAATATTTCAGATTGAGTTAGCCAAAACACAACTGGATATTTCTGGTTTCATCCAGTCATATCTGGACAAAGTGGTGTGGAATTCCTATGCAATGGACCTAGAAAATCACAGTAAAAATGGTTTTGCAGAAAAGCAAAGTCTTTTTGTTAGGCAAGTGCATAAAATGTCATCTATACAAACAGAAATATCATGTTTGTTTGTCGCAGTTCCTCTAGCTTTCTCTCTAGAAAATACGAATGTGTACAGCTGGTGTCTCCATGTGGAACCAATTAGTGTTTCTATGGTGCAAAATTAAATGTTCCCTGATAAAAATATTCAAAACAATAAAGCACGTCTATAATGTCCAGAAAACACAAACACAGAGGCTTTCAAAATATCTGGGATATAGCAAGCCAAAACACAACCGGATATTTCTGGTTTCATCCAGTCATATCTGGACAAACTGGTGTGGAATTCCTATGCGATGGACCGAGAAAATCACAGAAAAATGGATTTAGAGAAAAGCAAAGTATTTTCCTAGGGCAAGTGCATAAAATGTCATCGATACAAACAGAAATATCATGTTTGCTTGCCGTAGTTCATCTAGCTTTCTCCCTAGAATATACGAATGTGTACTCTGGTGTCTCCATGTGGAACCAATTAGTGCTTCCCGACACATAATTAAATATTCCCTGATAAAAACATTCAAAAGAATACAGTCCATCGATAATATCCAAAAAACACACAGAGGCTGTAGCAATATCTAGGATATAGCAACCCAAAACACAACCGGATATTTCTTGTTTCATCCAGTCATATCTGGATAAAATGGTGTGGAGTTTATATGCCTTGGACTGAGAAAATCACAGTAAAAATGGTTTTTGAGTAAAGCAAAGTCTTTTCTTTAGGCAAGTGCAAAAAATGTCATCTATACAAACAGAAATATGTTTGTTTGCCACAGTTATTCTAGATTTCTCCCTAGAAAATACTTATGTGTAGAGCTGGTGTCTCCATGTGGAACCAATTAATGTTTCTACAGTACAGTATTAAATGTTCCCTGATAAAATCATTCAAAACAATAAAGTCCATCGATAATATCCTGAAAACACAAACACAGAGACTGTAGCAATATCTGAGATTGATTAACCGAAACACAACTGGATATTTCTGTTTTCATCCAGGCATATCCTGACAAAGTGGTGTGGAATTCCTATGCAATGGACAGAGAAAAACATAGTAAAAATGGTTTTGGAGAAAAACAAAGTCTTTTTGTTAGGCAAGTGATAAAATGTCATGTATACAAACAGAAATATCAAGTTTGTTTGCCGCAGTTCCTCTCGCTTTCTCCCTAGAAAATTCGAATGTGTAGAGCTGGTGTCTCCATGTGGATCCTATTAGTGTTTCTACGGTGCAAAATTAAATGTTCGCTGATAAAAAACATTCAAAACAATAAAGTCCATCGATAATATTCAGAAAACACAAACACAGATGCTTTAGGAATATCTGGGATTGAGTTAGCCAAAACAGAACCGGATATTTCTGGTTTCATCCATGCATATCCGGAAAAAGTGGTGTGGAATTCATACGAAATGGACCTGAGAAAATCACAGCAAAAAATGGTTTTGGAGAAAAGCAAAGTCTTTTCGTTAGGCAAGTGCATAAAGTATCATCTATACAAACAGAAATATCATGTTTGTTTGCCACAGTTCCTCTAGCTTTCTCCCTAGAAAATTCGAATGTGTAGAGATGGTGTCTCCATGTGCAAGCAATTAGTGTTTACCAGCACAAAATTAAATGTTCCCTAATAAAAACATTCAAAACCATAAAGTTTCTCGATAATATCCAGAAAACACAAACACAGATGCTGTAGCAATATCTGGGATTGAGTTAGCCAAAACACAACCGGATACTTCTGGTTTCATCCAGTCATATCCGCACAAAGTAGGGTGGAATTCGTGTGCAATAGATTGAGAAAATTACAGTAAAAATGGTTTTGGAGAATAGCAAAGTCTTTTCATTACGCAAGTGCATAAAATGTCATGTATACAAACAGAAATATCGCATTTGTTTGCCACAGTTCCTCTAGCTTTCTCCCTTGAAAATACGAATGTGTAGAGCTGGTGTCTCCCTGTGGAACCAATTAGTGTTTCTACGGTACAAAATTAAATGTTCCCTGATAACAACATTCAAAACAAAAAAGTGTGTTGATAATATCCAGAAAACAAAAATATTGAGGCTGTAGGCATATCTAGGATATAGTTAGCCAAAACAGAACCGCATATTTCTGTTTTCATCCAGGCATATTTGGTCAAAGTGGTGTCGAATTCGGATGCAAGGGACCGAGAAAATTACAGTAAGAAAGTTTTCGGAGAAAAGCAATGTCTTTTCCTTCGGCCAGTGCATAAAATGTCATGTATACAAACAGAAATATCATGTTTGTTTGCCGCAGTTCCTCTAGCTTTCTCTCTAGAAAATACGAATGTGTAGAGCTGGTGTCTCCTTGTCGAACCAATTCGTGTTTCTACGGTACAAAATTAAATGTTCCCTGATAACAGCATTCAAAACAATAAAGTCTGTCTATAATATGCAGAAAACACAAACACAGCGGCTGTAGCAATATCTGGGATACAGTAAGCCAAAACACAAAAGGATATTGCTGGTTGCATGCAGCCATATCCGGAAATAGTTTGGTGGAATTCCTATGCAATGGACCGAGAAAATCACAGTAAAAATGGTTGTGGAGAAAAGCAAACTCTTCTCGTTAGGCAAGTGCATAAAATGTCATCTATACAAACAGAAATATTATGTTTGTTTGCCGCAGTTCCTCTCGCTTTCTCCCTAGAAAATACGTATGTGTAGAGCTGTTGTCTCCATGTGGAACCAATTAGTGTTTCTACGGTAAAAAATAAATTTTCCCTGATAAAAACATTCAAAACAGCAAAGTCCATCAATAATATACATAAAACACAAACACAGAGGCTGTAGCAATACCTGGGAAATAGTAAGCCAAAACACAACCGGATATTGCTGGTTTCATTCAGTCATATCCGGACAAAGTGGTATGCAATTCAGATGCAATGGACACAGAAAATCACAATTAAAATTGTTTTGGGGAAAAGCACAGTTTTTTTTTTTTGTTAGGCTAGTGCATAAAGTGTCATCTATACATACAGAAATATCATGTTTGTTTGCTGCAGTTCCTCTAGCTTTCTCCCTAGAAAATACGAATGTGTAGAGCTGGTGTCTCCCTGTGGAACCAATTAGTGTTTCCAAGCACAAAATTAAATGTTCCCTGAAAAAAACATTCAAAACCATGAAGAGCGTTCATAATATGCAGAAAAAACAAACACAGATGGTTTCACAATATTTCAGATTGAGTTAGCCAAAACACAACTGGATATTTCTGGTTTCATCCAGTCATATCTGGACAAAGTGGTGTGGAATTCGTATGCAATGGACCGAGAAAATTTCAGTAAAAATGGTTTTGGAGAAAAGCAAAGTCTTTTTGTTAGGCAAATGCATAAAATGTCATCGATACAAACAGAAATATCATGTTTTTTTGCCACAGTTCCTATAGCTTGGTCCCTAGAAAATACGAATGTGTAGAGCTGGTGTCTCCATGTGGAACCAATTAGTGATTCCCAGCACAAAATTAAATGTTCCCTGATAAAAACATTCAAAACAATAAAGCATGTCGATAATATCCAAAAAACTCAAACACAGAGGCTGTAGCAATATCTGTGATATAGCAAGCCAAAACACAACTGGATATTTCTGGTATCATCCAGTCATATCCTGACAAAATGGGGTGAAATTCCTATGCAATGGACTGAGAAAATCACAGTATAAATGGTTTTGCAGAAAAGCAACGTCTTTTCGTTAGCCAAGTGCATAAAATTTCATCTATACAAACAGAAACATCATGTTTGTTTGTCGCAGTTCCTCTAGCTTTCTCCCTAGAAAATAAAATGTGTAGAGCTAGTGTCCCCTTGATGAACCATTTACTGTATCCAAGCCCAATATTAAATGTTCCCTGATAACAAACATTCAAAACAATAAAGTCCGTACATAATATCCGGAAAACTCAAACACAGCGGCTGTAGCAATATCTGGGATTGAGTTAGCCAAAACACAAACGGATATTTCTGGTTTCATCCAGTCATATCCGGAGAAACTGGTGTGGAATTCATATGCAATGGACAGAGAAAATCACAGTAAGAATGGATTTGGAGAAAAGCAAAGTATTTTCATTAGACAAGTGCATAAAAATCATCTATACAAACAGAAATATCATGTTTTTTTTGCCGCAGTTCATATAGTATTCCCCGTAGAAAATATGAATGTGTAGAGCTGGTGTCCCCTTGATGAACCAATTAGTGTTAAAACGGTACAAAATTAAATGTTCCCTGATCAAAACATTCAAAACAACAAAGTCCATCGATAATATCCAGAAAACACAAACACAGAGTCTTTCACAATATTTCGGATCGAGTTAGTGAAAAGAAAACAGGATATTTCAGTTCAAACCGTCATATCCGGACAAACTGAGGTGGAATCCGTATGCAATGGACCGAAAAAATCACAGTAAAAATGGTTTTGGAGAAGAGCAAAGTCTTTTCAATAGGCCAGTGCATAAAATGTCATCTATGCAAACAGAAATATCATGTTTGTTTGCCGCAGTTCCTATAGATTTCTCCCTAGAAAATACGAATATATACAGCTGGTGTATCCATGTTGAACTAATTACTGTATCCAAGCTCAAAATAAAATGATCCCAGATAAAAAAAAAATTCAAAACAATAAAGTCCGTTGATAATATCCAGAAATCACAAACACAGACGCTATAGCAATATCTGAGATTGAGTTAGCCAAAACAAAACAGGATATTTCCAGTTTCATCCAGTCATATCCGGAAAAACTTGTGTGGAATTCGTATGCATGGAACGAGAAAATTCCAGTAAAAATAGTTTTGGAGAAAAGCAAAGTCTTTTTGATAGGCAAGTGCATAAAATATCACCTATACAAACAGAAATATCATGTATGTTTGCCACAGTTCCTCTAGCTTTCTCCCTAGAAAATACGAATGTGTGGAGTAGAAGTCCCCATGATGAACCAATTATTGTTTCCATGGTACAAAATCAAATGTTCCCTGATAAAAAATCATTCAAAACAATAAAGTCCGTTGATAATATCCAGAAAACACAAACACAAAGGCTGTAGCAATATGTGGGATTGAATAATCGAAGACAATACCACATATTTCCGTGTTCATCCAGTCATATCTGGGCAAACTGGTGTGGAATTAGTATGCAGTGGACCAAGAAAATCACAGTAAAAATGGTTTTGGGGAAAAGGAAAGTCTTTTCGTTAGGCAAGTGGATAAAATATTATCTATACAAACAGAAATATCATGTTTGTTTGCCACAGTTCCTCTAGATTTCTCCCTAGAAAATACGAATATGTAGAGCTGGTGTCTGCTTGTGGAACTAAATAGTGTTTCCAAGCAAAAAATTAAATGTTCCCTGATAAAAAATATTCACAACAAAAAAGTCCGTGGATAATATCAGGAATACAGAAAGGTAAATGCTGTAGCAATATTTCAGATTGAGTTAGTGAAAACACAACCGGATATGTCTGGTTTCATCCAGACATATCCGGACAAAGTGTTGTGGACTTCGTATGCAATGGACCGAGAAAATCACAGTAAAAATGGTTTTGGAGAAAAGCAAAGTCTTTTCATTAGGCAACTGCATAAAATGTCATCTATTCAAAGAGAAATATCATGTTTGTTTGCCGCAGTTCCTCTAGCTTTCTCGCTAGAAAATACGAATGTGTAGAGCTGGTGTCCCCTTGATGAACCAATTAGTGTTTCAACGGTAGAAAATTAAATATTCCCTGAAAAAGCATTTAAAACCATAAAGTCCATGGATAATACACAGAAAAAACAAACACAGAGGATTTCACCATATTTCGGATTGAGTTAGCCAAAACACAACTGGATATTTCTGGTTTCATCCAGTCATATCCGGACAAACTGGTATGGAATTCGTATGCAATGGACTGAGAAAATCACAGTAAAAATGGTTTTGGAGAAAAGCAAAGTCTTTTCCTTAGGCAAGTTCATAAAATTTCATCTATACAAACAGAAACATCATGTTTGTTTGTCGCAGTTCCTCTAGCTTTCTCAATAGAAAATACGAATGTGTAGAACTGGTGTCTCCCTGTGGAACCAGTTAGTATTTCCAAGCACAAAATTAAATGTTCCCTGATAAAAAACATTCAAAACCATAAAGTCCATGGATAATATCAGGAATACACAAACACAGAGGCTGTAGCAATATTTCGGATTGAGTTGGCCAAAACAGAACCGGATATCTCTGGTTTCATCCAGTCATATCTGGACAAAGTGGTGTGGAATTCGTATGCAATGGACCGAGAAAATCAGAGTAAAGATGGTTTTGGAGAAAAGCAAAGTCTTTTCATTAGGCAAGTGCATAAAATGTCATCTATACAAACAGAAATATCATGTTTGTTTGCCACAGTTCCTCTAGCTTTCTCACTAGAAAATACGAATGTATAGAGCTCGTGTCTCCATTTGGAACCAATGAGTGTCTCCAAGCACAAATTTAAGTGTTCCCTGATAAAAAAACTTTCAAAACAATGAAGTCATTTGATAAAATCAGGAAAACACAAACACAGAGTCTGTAGCAATATCTGGGATTGAGTTAGCCAAAAAAAACCGGATATTTCCGGTTTCATCCAGTCATATCCAGAAAAACTGGTGTGGAAATTCTATGCAAGGGACTGAGAAAATCAGAGTAAAAATGGTTTTGGAGAAAAGCAAATTCTTTTCGTTAGGCAACTGCATAAAATGTCATCGATAGAAACAGAAAAATCATGTTTGTTTGCCGCCATTACTCTAGCTTTCTCCCTAGAAAATACGAATATGTAGATCTGGTATCTCCATGTGAAAACAATTACTATATCCAAGCCCAAAATTAAATGTTCCCGTTAAGAAACATTAAAACAATAAAGTCCATTGATAATATCCAGAAAACACAAACACAGAGGCTCTAGCATTTATTGCGATTGAGTTAGCCAAAACAAAACTGGATATTTCCAGTTTCATCTAGTCATATCTCGTAAACAGATGTGGAATTCGTATGCAGTGGACTGAGAAAATCACAGTAAAAATGGTTGTGGAGAAAAGCAAAGTCTTTTTGTTAGGCCAGTGCATAAACCGTCATCTATACAAACAGAAATATGATGTTTCATTGCCGCAGTTCCTCTAGCGTTCTCCCTAGAAAATGCGAATGTGTAGAGCTGGTGTCCCCATGATGAACCAATTAGTGTTTCTACGGTACAAAAATAAATATTCCCTGATAAAAAACATTCAAAACAGTAAAGTCCATGTATAATATCCAGAAACATAAACCCAGAGGCTGTAGCAATATTTCGGATTTAGTTAGCAAACAAAACCGGATATGTCTGGTTTCATCCAGTCATATCCAGAAAAAGTGGTGTGGAATTCGTATGCAATGGACCAAGAAAATCACAGTAAAAATGATTTTCGAGAAAAACAAAGTATTTTCGTTAGGAAATTGCATAAAATGTAATCTCTTCGAACAGAAATATCAAGTTTGTTTGCCGCAGTTCCTCTAGCTTTCTCCCTAGAAAATAGAAATGTGTAGAGCTGGTGTCCCCATGTGGAAACAATTAGTGATTCCAAACACAAAACTAAATATTCCCTGATAAAAAAAAAACATTAAAAACAATAAAGTCCATCGATAATATCCGGAAAACACAAACACAGAGGCTGTAGCAATATCAGGGATTGAGTTAGCCAAAACACAACCGGATATTTCCTGTTTCATCCAGTCATATCCGGTAAACAGGTGTGGAATTCCTATGCAATGGACCAAGAAAATCACAGTAAAAATGGTTTTGGAGAAGAGCAAAGTCTTTTCATTAGGCAATTAGATAAAATGTCATCTATACAAACAGAAATATCATGTTTGTTTGCCGAAAGTTCCTCTAGCTTTCTCCCTAGAAAATACGAATGTGGAGAGCTGGTGTCAACATGATGAACCAATTAGTGTTTCTACGGCACAAAAATAAATGTTCCCTGATCAAAACATTCAAAACAATAAAGTCCATTGATAATATCCAGAAAACTCAAACACAGATGCTTTCACAATATTTCGGATTGAGTTAGCCAAAACACAACCGGATATTTCTGGTTTCATCCAGTCATATCCGGAAAAACTGGTGAGGAATTCGTATGCAATGGACCGAGACAATAACAGTAAAAATGGTTTTGGAGAAAAGCAAAGTCTTTTCGTTAGGCAAGTGCATAAAATGTCATCTATACAAACAGAAGTATCATTTTTGTTTGCAGCAGTTATATAGTATTCCCCCTAGAAAATACGAATGTGTAGAGCTGGTCTCCACATTATGAACCAATTAGTGCTTCAACGGTACAAAATTAAATGTTCCCTGATAAAAACATTCAAAACAATAAAGTCCATCGATAATATCCAGAAAACAACACAGAGGCTTTCACAATATTTCAGATTGAGTTAGACAAAACACAAGCGGATATTTCTGGTTTCATCCAGTCATACCGGATAAACTGGTGTGGAATTCGTATGCAATGGACTGAGAAAATCACAGTAAAAATGGTTTTGGAGAAAAGCAAAGTCTTTTCGTTAGGCAAGTGCATAAATTGTCATCTATACAAACAGAAATATCATGTTTGTTTGTAGCAGTTCCTCTAGCTTTCTCCCAAGAAAATACAACTGTGTAGAGCTAGTGTCTCCATGTGGAAACAATTACTGTATCCAAGCTCAAAATAATATGTTCCCCGATAAAAAACATTCAAAACAATAAAGTCCGTTGATAATATCCAGAAAACACAAACACAGAGGCTGTAGCAATATCTGGGATTTAGTTTTCCAAAACAAAACCGGATATTTCCGGTTTTATCCAGTCATATCCGGACAAACTGCTGTGGAAACCGTATGCAATGGACTGAAAAAATATCAGTAAAAATGGTTTTTGGAGAAAAGCAAAGTCTTTTCGTAAGGCAAGAGCATAAAATGTCATCTATAGAAACAGAAATATCATGTTTGTTTGCCTCAGTTCCTCTAGCTTTCTCCCTAGAAAATACGAATGTGTAGAGCTCGTGTCTCCATTTGGAACCAATTAGTGTTTCCAAGCACAAATTTAAGTGTTCCCTGATAAAAAAAAAACATTCCAAACAATAATGTCCATGGATAATATCATGAATACACAAACACAGAGTCTGTAGCAATATCTGGGATTGAGTTAGCCAAAACAAAACCGGATATTTCCAGTTACATCCAGTCATATCCGGACCAAGTGGTGTGGAATACGTAAGCAATGTACCGAGAAAATCATAGTAAAAATGTTTTGGAGAAAAGCAACGTATTTTCGTTAGACAAGTGCATAAAATTCATCTATACAAACAGAAATATCAGGTTTGTTTGTCACAGTTCCTTTAGCTTTCTAGCTAGAAAATACAAATTTGTAGAGCTGGAGTCCCCTTGATGAACCTATTAGTGTTTCAACGGTACAAAATAAAATGCTCCTTGATAAAAACATTCAAAACAATAAAGTCCGTTGATAATATCCAGAAAACACAAACACAGAGGCTGTAGCAATATGTGGGATTGAATAATCGAAGACAATACCACATATTTCCGTGTTCATCCAGTCATATCTGGGCAAACTGGTATGGAATTAGTATGCAATGGACCAAGAAAATCACAGTAAATATGGTTTTGGGGAAAAGGAAAGTCTTTTCGTTAGGCAAGTGGATAAAATATTATCTATACAAACAGAAATATCATGTTTGTTTGCCACAGTTCCTCTAGATTTCTCCCTAGAAAATACGAATATGTAGAGCTGGTGTCTGCTTGTGGAACTAAATAGTGTTTCCAAGCAAAAAATTAAATGTTCCCTGATAAAAAATATTCACAACAAAAAAGTCCGTGGATAATATCAGGAATACAGAAAGGTAAATGCTGTAGCAATATTTCAGATTGAGTTAGTGAAAACACAACCGGATATGTCTGGTTTCATCCAGACATATCCGGACAAAGTGTTGTGGACTTCGTATGCAATGGACCGAGAAAATCACAGTAAAAATGGTTTTGGAGAAAAGCAAAGTCTTTTCATTAGGCAACTGCATAAAATGTCATCTATTCAAAGAGAAATATCATGTTTGTTTGCCGCAGTTCCTCTAGCTTTCTCGCTAGAAAATACGAATGTGTAGAGCTGGTGTCCCCTTGATGAACCAATTAGTGCTTCAACGGTAGAAAATTAAATATTCCCTGAAAAAACATTTAAAACCATAAAGTCCATGGATAATACACAGAAAAAACAAACACAGAGGATTTCACCATATTTTGGATTGAGTTAGCCAAAACACAACTGGATATTTCTGGTTTCATCCAGTCATATCCAGACAAACTGGTATGGAATTCGTATGCAATGGACTGAGAAAATCACAGTAAAAATGGTTTTGCAGAAAAGCAAAGTCTTTTCCTTAGGCAAGTTCATAAAATTTCATCTATACAAACAGAAACATCATGTTTGTTTGTCGCAGTTCCTCTAGCTTTCTCAATAGAAAATACGAATGTGTAGAACTGGTGTCTCCCTGTGGAACCAGTTATTATTTCCAAGCACAAAATTAAATGTTCCCTGATAAAAAACATTCAAAACCATAAAGTCCGTTGATAATATCCAGAAAACACAAACACAGACCTGTAGCAATATCTGGGATTGAGGTAGCCAAAACACATCTGGATATTTCCGGTTTCATACAGTCATATCCGGACACACTTGTGTGGAATTCGCATGCAATGGATCGAAGAAATCACAGTAAATATGCTTTTGGAGAGAACCAAAGTCTTTTCCTTCGGCAAGTGCATAAAATGTCATCTATACAAACAGATATATCATATTTGTTACCGCAGTTCCTCTAGCTTTCTCGCTAGAAAATAGAAATGTGTAGAGCTGGTGTCTCCATGTTGAACTAATTAGTGTTTCTACGGTACAAAATTAAATGTTCCCTGGTAAAAAATTTCTAAAAAATAAAGTCCATCGATAATATCCAGAAAACACAAACACAGAGTTTTGCACAATGTTTCAGATTGAGTTAGCCAAAAACAACCAGATATTTCTAGTTTAATCCAGTCATATCTGGACAAAGTGGTGTGGAATTCGTATGCAGTGGACCGAGAAAAGCACAGTAAAAATGGATTTGGAGAAAAGCAAAGTCTTTTCCTTCGGCAAGTGCATAAAGTGTCATTTATACAAACAGAAATGCCATGTTTCTTTGTGGCAGTTCCTCTAGCTCTCTCCCTAGAAAATAAGAATGTGTAGAGCTGGTGTCTCCATGTTGAACTAATTAGTGTTTCTATGGTACAAAATTAAATGTTCTCTGGTAAAAAATTTCAAACAATAAAGTCCATCGATAATATCCAGAAAACACAAACTCAGAGGCTTTCACAATATTTCAGATTGAGTTAGCCAAAACACAACCGGATACTTCTGGTTTCATGCAGGCCTATCCGGACAAAGTGGGGTAGAATACGTATGCAATGGACCTAGAAAATCACAGTAAAAATGGTTTTGGAGAAAAGCAAAGTTTTTGCCTTTAGGAAAATGCATAAAATGTCATCTATACAAACAGAAGTATCATGTTTTTTGCAGCAGTTCCTCTAGATTTCTCCCTAGAAAATACGAATGTGCAGAGCTTGTGTCACAATGTGGAGTCAACTAGTGTTTCCCAGCACAAAATTAAATGTTCCCTGATAAAAAACATTCAAATCCATAAAGTCTGCTGATAATATCAGGAAAACACAAACACACAGGCTTTCACAATATTTTAGATTGAGTTAGCCAAACACAACCGGATATTTCTGGTTTCAACCAGTCATATCTGGACAAAGTGGGGTGGAATTCATATGCAATGGGCCGAGAAAATCAGAGTAAAAATGGTTTTGGATAAAAGTAAAATCTTCTCGTTAAAATGTCATCTATACAAACAGAAATTTCATTCTTGTTTGCCGCAGTTCCTCTAGCTTCCTCCCTAGAAAATACGAATGTATAGAGCTGGAGACTCCATGAAGAGTCAACTAGTGTTTCCCAGCACAAAATTAAATGTTCCCTGATAAAAAAAATTCAAACAATAAAGTCCATTGATAATATCCAGAAAACACAAACACAGACGCTGCAGCAATATCTGGGATACAGTAAGCCAAAACACAACAGATATTTCTGGTTTCTTCCAGACATATTCGGAAAAACTGGTGTGGAATTCATATACAATGGACAGAAAAATCACAGTAAAAACAGTTTTAGAGAAAAGCAAAGACTTTTCTCTAGGCAAGGGCATAAAATGTCATCTTTACAAACAGAAATATCATGTTTTTTTGCAGCAGTTCCTCTAGCTTTCTCCCTAGAAAATACGAATGTGTAGAGCTGGTGACTCCATGTGGAATCAACTAGTGTTTCCCAGCACAATATTCAATGTTACCTGATTAAAAATATTCAAACAACAAAGTCCGTTTATAATATCCGGAAAACACAAACACAGAGGCTGTAGCAATATCTGGGATTGAGTTAGCCAAAACACAAGCGGATATTTCTGGTTCCATCTAAACATATCCGGACAAACTTGTGTGGAATTCGTATGCAATGGACTGAGAGAATCAGAGTAAAAATGGTTTTGGAGAAAAGTAGTCTTTTCGTTAGGCAAGTGCATAAAAGTTCATCTATACAAACAGAAATATCATGTTTGTTTGTTGCAGTTCCTGTAGCTTTCTCCCTAGAAAATACGAATGTGTAGTGCTGGTGCCCTCATGATGAACTAATTAGTTTTACAATGGTACAAAATTAAATGTTCCCTGATACTTACATTCAAAACAATAAAGTCCATCGATAATATCCAGAAAACACAAACACAGAGGATTTCACAATATTTTGGATTGAGTTAACCAAAATACAACTGGATATTTTTGTTTTCATCCAGTCATATCCGGAAAAGACGTATGGAATCAGTATGCAGTACACCGAGAAAATCACAGTAAAAATGGTTTCAGAGAAAAGCAAAGTCTTTTCGTTAGGCAAGGGCATAAAATGTCATCTATACAAACAGAAATATCATGTTTGTTTGCCACCGTTACTCTAGCTTTCTCCCTAGAAAATAAGAATGTGTAGAGCTGGTGTCTCCGTGTGGAACCAATTACTGTATCCTAGCTAAAAATAAAATGTTCCCGAAAAAACATTCCAAACAATGAAGTCCGTTGATAATATCCAGAAATCACAAACACAGAGGCTGTAGCAATATCTGGGATTGAGTTAGCCAAAACAAAACTGGATATTTCCGGTTTCATCCAGTCATATCCGGACAAACTGGTGTGGAATTCATATGCAAAGGTCCGAGAAAATAACAGTAAAACTAGTTTTCGAGAAAAGAAATGTCTTCTTTAGGCAAGTGCATAAAATGTCATCGATACAAACAGAAATATCATGTTCGTTTGTCGCAGTTCCTCTAGCTTTCTCCCAAGAAAATACGAATGTGTGGAGCTGAAGTCCCCATGATGAACCAATTAGTGTTTCCACGGTACAATATTTAGTGTTCCATTATAAAAACATTCAAAAGAATACAGTGCATCGATAATATCCAGAAAACACAACAAGGGGCTTTCACAAAATTTCGGATTGAGTTAGCCAAAACACAACCGGATATTTCTGGATTCATCCAGTCATATCCGGAGAAGCTGCTGTGGAATTCGTATGCAATGGACTCAGAAAATCACAGAAATAATGGATTTGGAGAGAGCAAATTATTTTTCTTAGGCAAGTGCATAAAATGTCATCGAAACAAACAGAAATATCATGTTTGTTTGTCACAGTTACTCTAGATTTCTCCCTAGAAAATACGAATATGCAGAGCTGGTGTTCCTATGATGAACCAATTAGTGATTCCAAGCACAAAATTAAATGTTCCCTGATAAAAACATTCAAAACAATAAAGTCCATTGATAATATCCAGACAACACAAAAACAGGGGAGGTAGCAATGTCTGGGATTGAGTTAGCCAAAAGAAAACAGGATATTTCCGGTTTCATCCAGTCATATCCGGACAAACTGGTGTAGAATTCGTATACAATGGACCGAGACAATCACAGTAAAAATGGTTTTGGAGAAAAGCAAAGTCTTTTCGTAAGGCAAGTGCATAAAATGTCAAACAGAAATATCATGTTTGTTTGCCACAGTTCCTCTAGCTTTCTCCCTAGAAAATAAAATGTGTAGAGCTAGTGTCCCCTTGATGAACCATTTACTGTACCCAAGCCCAATATTAAATGTTCCCTGATAACAAACATTCAAAACAATAAAGTCCGTACATAATATCCGGAAAACTCAAACACAGAGGCTGTAGCAATATCTGGGATTGAGTTAGCCAAAACACAACCGGATATTTCTGGTTTCATCCAGTCATATCCGGAGAAACTGGTGTGGAATTCGTATGCAATGGACAGAGAAAATCACAGTAAGAATGGATTTGGAGAAAAGCAAAGTATTTTCATTAGACAATTGCATAAAATGTCATCGATACAAACAGAAATATCATGTTTTTTTGCCGCAGTTCATATAGTATTCCCCGTAGAAAATATGAATGTGTAGAGCTGGTGTCCCCTTGATGAACCAATTAGTGTTAAAACGGTACAAAATTAAATGTTCCCTGATCAAAACATTCAAAACAACAAAGTCCATCGATAATATCCAGAAAACACAAACACAGAGTCTTTCACAATATTTCGGATCGAGTTAGCGAAAAGAAAACAGGATATTTCAGTTTCAAACCGTCATATCCGGACAAACTGAGGTGGAATCCGTATGCAATGGACCGAAAAAATCACAGTAAAAATGGTTTTGGAGAAGAGCAAAGACTTTTCAATAGGCCAGTGCATAAAATGTCATCTATGCAAACAGAAATATCATGTTTGTTTGCCGCAGTTCCTATAGATTTCTCCCTAGAAAATACGAATATATACAGCTGGTGTATCCATGTTGAACTAATTACTGTATCCAAGCTCAAAATAAAATGATCCCAGATAAAAAAAAAACATTCAAAACAATAAAGTCCGTTGATAATATCCAGAAATCACAAACACAGACGCTATAGCAATATCTGAGATTGAGTTAGCCAAAACAAAACAGGATATTTCCAGTTTCATCCAGTCATATCCGGAAAAACTTGTGTGGAATTCGTATGCATGGAACGAGAAAATTCCAGTAAAAATAGTTTTGGAGAAAAGCAAAGTCTTTTTGATAGGCAAGTGCATAAAATATCACCTATACAAACAGAAATATCATGTATGTTTGCCGCAGTTCCTCTAGCTTTCTCCCTAGAAAATACGAATATATACAGCTGGTGTATCCATGTTGAACTAATTACTGTATCCAAGCTCAAAATAAAATGATCCCAGATAAAAAAAAACATTCAAAACAATAAAGTCCATTGATAATATCCAGAAATCACAAACACAGACGCTATAGCAATATCTGAGATTGAGTTAGCCAAAACAAAACAGGATATTTCCAGTTTCATCCAGTCATATCCGGAAAAACTTGTGTGGAATTCGTATGCAAGGAACGAGAAAATTCCAGTAAAAATAGTTTTGGAGAAAAGCAAAGTCTTTTTGATAGGCAAGTGCATAAAATATCACCTATACAAACAGAAATATCATGTATGTTTGCCGCAGTTCCTCTAGCTTTCTCCCTAGAAAATACGAATGTGTGGAGTAGAAGTCCCCATGATGAACCAATTATTGTTTCCATGGTACAAAATCAAATGTTCCCTGATAAAATCATTCAAAACAATACAGTCCATCAATAATATCCAGAAAACACAAAACAGAGGCTTTCACAATATTTCGGATTGAGTTAGCCAAAACAAAACCGAATATTTCTGGTTTCATCCAGTCATATCCGGAGAAACTGGCATGGAATTCGTATGCAATGGACCGAGAAAATCACAGTAAAAATGGTTTCGGAGAAAAGCAAAGTCTTTTCGTTAGGCAAGTGCATACAATGTCATCTATACAAACAGAAATATCAGGTTTGTTTGCCACAGTTCTTCTAGCTTTCTCCCTAGAAAATACGAATGTGTAGAGCTGGTGTCCCCTTGATGAACCAATTAGTGCTTCAAAGGTACAAAATTAAATGTTCCCTGATAAAAACATTCAAAACAATAAAGTCCATTGATGATATCCAGAAAACAACACAGAGGCTTTCACAATATTTCAGATTGAGTTAGACAAAACACAAGCGGATATTTCTGGTTTAATCCAGTCATATACGGATAAACTGGTGTGGAATTCGTATGCAATGGACTGAGAAAATCACAGTAAAAATGGTTTTGGAGAAAAGCAAAGTCTTTTCGTTAGGCAAGTGCATAAATTGTCATCCATACAAACAGAAATATCAGGTTTGTTTGTAGCAGTTCCTCTAGCTTTCTCCCAAGAAAATACAACTGTGTAGAGCTAGTGTCTCCATGTGGAAACAATTACTGTATCCAAGCTCAAAATAATATGTTCCCCGATAAAAAACATTCAAAACAATAAAGTCCATTGATAATATCCAGAAAACACAAACACAGAGGCTGTAGCAATATCTGGGATTTAGTTTTCCAAAACAAAACTGGATATTTCCGGTTTTATCCAGTCATATCCGGACAAACTGCTGTGGAAACCGTATGCAATGGACTGAAAAAATCACAGTAAAAATGGTTTTTGGAGAAAAGCAAAGTCTTTTCGTAAGGCAAGAGCATAAAATGTCATCTATAGAAACAGAAATATCATGTTTGTTTGCCTCAGTTCCTCTAGCTTTCTCCCTAGAAAATACGAATGTGTAGAGCTCGTGTCTCCATTTGGAACCAATTAGTGTTCCCAAGCACAAAATTAAGTGTTCCCTGATAAAAAAAACATTCCAAACAATAATGTCCATGGATAATATCATGAATACACAAACACAGAGTCTGTAGCAATATCTGGGATTGAGTTAGCCAAAACAAAACCGGATATTTCCAGTTACATCCAGTCATATCCGGACCAAGTGGTGTGGAATACGTAAGCAATGTACCGAGAAAATCACAGTAAAAATTGTTTTGAAGAAAAGCAACGTATTTTCGTTAGACAAGTGCATAAAATTCATCTATACAAACAGAAATATCAGGTTTGTTTGTCACAGTTCCTTTAGCTTTCTAGCTAGAAAATACAAATTTGTAGAGCTGCAGTCCCCTTGATGAACCTATTAGTGTTTCAACGGTACAAAATAAAATGCTCCTTGATAAAAACATTCAAAACAATAAAGTCCGTTGATAATATCCAGAAAACACAAACACAGAGGCTGTAGCAATATGTGGGATTGAATAATCGAAGACAATACCGCATATTTCCGTGTTCATCCAGTTATATCTGGGCAAACTGGTATGGAATTAGTATGCAATGGACCAAGAAAATCACAGTAAATATGGTTTTGGGGAAAAGGAAAGTCTTTTCGTTAGGCAAGTGGATAAAATATTATCTATACAAACAGAAATATCATGTTTGTTTGCCACAGTTCCTCTAGATTTCTCCCTAGAAAATACAAATATGTAGAGCTGGTGTCTGCTTGTGGAACTAAATAGTGTTTCCAAGCAAAAAATTAAATGTTCCCTGATAAAAAATATTCACAACAAAAAAGTCCGTGGATAATATCAGGAATACAGAAAGGTAAATGCTGTAGCAATATTTCAGATTGAGTTAGTGAAAACACAACATCCAGACATATCCAGACATATCCGGACAAAGTGTTGTGGACTTCGTATGCAATGGACCGAGAAAATCACAGTAAAAATGGTTTTGGAGAAAAGCAAAGTCTTTTCATTAGGCAACTGCATAAAATGTCATCTATTCAAAGAGAAATATCATGTTTGTTTGCCGCAGTTCCTCTAGCTTTCTCGCTAGAAAATACGAATGTGTAGAGCTGGTGTCCCCTTGATGAACCAATTAGTGCTTCAACGGTAGAAAATTAAATATTCCCTGAAAAAAATATTTAAAACCATAAAGTCCATGGATAATACACAGAAAAAACAAACACAGAGGATTTCACCATATTTCGGATTGAGTTAGCCAAAACACAACTGGATATTTCTGGTTTCATCCAGTCATATCCGGACAAACTGGTATGGAATTCGTATGCAATGGACCGAGAAAATCACAGTAAAAATGGTTTTGGAGAAAAGCAAATTCTTTTCCTTAGGCAAGTTCATAAAATTTCATCTATACAAACAGAAACATCATGTTTGTTTGTCGCAGTTCCTCTAGCTTTCTCATTAGAAATTACGAATGTGTAGAACTGGTGTCTCCCTGTGGAACCAGTTATTATTTCCAAGCACAAAATTAAATGTTCCCTGATAAAAAACATTCAAAACCATAAAGTCCGTTGATAATATCCAGAAAACACAAACACAGACCTGTAGCAATATCTGGGATTGAGGTAGCCAAAACACATCTGGATATTTCCGGTTTCATACAGTCATATCCGGACACACTTGTGTGGAATTCGCATGCAATGGATCGAGGAAATAACAGTAAATATGCTTTTGGAGAGAACCAAAGTCTTTTCCTCGGCAAGTGCATAAATTGTCATCTATACAAACAGATATATCATATTTGTTACCGCAGTTCCTCTAGCTTTCTCGCTAGAAAATAGAAATGTGTAGAGCTGGTGTCTCCATGTTGAACTAATTAGTGTTTCTACGGTACAAAATTAAATGTTCCCTGGTAAAAAATTTCTAAAAAATAAAGTCCATCGATAATATCCAGAAAACACAAACACAGAGTTTTGCACAATGTTTCAGATTGAGTTAGCCAAAAACAACCAGATATTTCTAATTTAATCCAGTCATATCTGGACAAAGTGGTGTGGAATTCGTATGCAGTGGACCGAGAAAATCACAGTAAAAATGGATTTGGAGAAAAGCAAAGTCTTTTCGTTAGGCAAGTGCATAAACAGAAAAATCTCGTTTGTTTGCAGCAGTTCCTCTAGATTTCTCCCTAGAAAATACGATGTATAGAGATGGTTTCTCCGTGTGGAACTAATTCGTGCTTCTACAGTAAAAAAAAAAAAAAATGTTCCCTGAAGAAAACATTCAAAAAAATAAAGTCCATCGATAATATCCAGAAAACACAAACACAGAGTCTTTCACTATATTTCGGATTTAGTTACCCAAAACACAACCGTATATTATTGTTTTCATCCAGGCATATCCGGACAAAGTAGTGTGGAATTCGTATGCAATGTACCGAGAAAATCATAGTAAACATTGATTTGGAGAAAAGCAAAGTCTTTTCCTTCGGCAAGTGCATAAAGTGTCATTTATACAAACAGAAATGCCATGTTTCTTTGTGGCAGTTCCTCTAGCTCTCTCCCTAGAAAATAAGAATGTGTAGAGCTGGTGTCTCCATGTTGAACTAATTAGTGTTTCTATGGTACAAAATTAAATGTTCTCTGGTAAAAAATTTCAAACAATAAAGTCCATCGATAATATCCAGAAAACACAAACTCAGAGGCTTTCACAATATTTCAGATTGAGTTAGCCAAAACACAACCGGATACTTCTGGTTTCATGCAGGCCTATCCGGACAAAGTGGGGTAGAATACGTATGCAATGGACCTAGAAAATCACAGTAAAAATGGTTTTGGAGAAAAGCAAAGTTTTTGCCTTTAGGAAAATGCATAAAATGTCATCTATACAAACAGAAGTATCATGTTTTTTGCAGCAGTTCCTCTAGATTTCTCCCTAGAAAATACGAATGTGCAGAGCTTGTGTCACAATGTGGAGTCAACTAGTGTTTCCCAGCACAAAATTAAATGTTCACTGATAAAAAACATTCAAATCCATAAAGTCTGCTGATAATATCAGGAAAACACAAACACACAGGCTTTCACAATATTTTAGATTGAGTTAGCCAAACACAACCGGATATTTCTGGTTTCAACCAGTCATATCCGGACAAAGTGGGGTGGAATTCGTATGCAATGGGCCGAGAAAATCAGAGTAAAAATGGTTTTGGATAAAAGTAAAATCTTCTCGTTAAAATGTCATCTATACAAACAGAAATTTCATTCTTGTTTGCCGCAGTTCCTCTAGCTTCCTCCCTAGAAAATACGAATGTATAGAGCTGGAGACTCCATGAAGAGTCAACTAGTGTTTCCCAGCACAAAATTAAATGTTCCCTGATAAAAAAATTCAAACAATAAAGTCCGTTGATAATATCCAGAAAACACAAACACAGACGCTGCAGCAATATCTGGGATACAGTAAGCCAAAACACAACAGATATTTCTGGTTTCTTCCAGACATATTCGGAAAAACTGGTGTGGAATTCATATACAATGGACAGAAAAATCACAGTAAAAACAGTTTTAGAGAAAAGCAAAGACTTTTCTCTAGGCAAGGGCATAAAATGTCATCTTTACAAACAGAAATATCATGTTTTTTTGCAGCAGTTCCTCTAGCTTTCTCCCTAGAAAATACGAATGTGTAGAGCTGGTGACTCCATGTGGAATCAACTAGTGTTTCCCAGCACAATATTCAATGTTACCTGATTAAAAATATTCAAACAACAAAGTCCGTTTATAATATCCGGAAAACACAAACACAGAGGCTGTAGCAATATCTGGGATTGAGTTAGCCAAAACACAAGCGGATATTTCTGGTTCCATCTAAACATATCCGGACAAACTTGTGTGGAATTCGTATGCAATGGACTGAGAGAATCAGAGTAAAAATGGTTTTGGAGAAAAGTAGTCTTTTCGTTAGGCAAGTGCATAAAAGTTCATCTATACAAACGGAAATATCATGTTTGTTTGTTGCAGTTCCTGTAGCTTTCTCCCTAGAAAATATGAATGTGTAGTGCTGGTGCCCTCATGATGAACTAATTAGTTTTACAATGGTACAAAATTAAATGTTCCCTGATACTTACATTCAAAACAATAAAGTCCATCGATAATATCCAGAAAACACAAACACAGAGGATTTCACAATATTTTGGATTGAGTTAACCAAAATACAACCGGATATTTTTGTTTTCATCCAGTCATATCCGGAAAAGATGTATGGAATCAGTATGCAATACACCGAGAAAATCACAGTAAAAATGGTTTCAGAGAAAAGCAAAGTCTTTTCGTTAGGCAAGGGCATAAAATGTCATCTATACAAACAGAAATATCATGTTTGTTTGCCACCGTTACTCTAGCTTTCTCCCTAGAAAATAAGAATGTGTAGAGCTGGTGTCTCCGTGTGGAACCAATTACTGTATCCTAGCTAAAAATAAAATGTTCCCGAAAAAACATTCCAAACAATGAAGTCCGTTGATAATATCCAGAAATCACAAACACAGAGGCTGTAGCAATATCTGGGATTGAGTTAGCCAAAACAAAACTGGATATTTCCAGTTTCATCCAGTCATATCCGGACAAACTGGTGTGGAATTCATATGCAAAGGTCCGAGAAAATAACAGTAAAACTAGTTTTCAAGAAAAGAAATGTCTTCTTTAGGCAAGTGCATAAAATGTCATCGATACAAACAGAAATATCATGTTCGTTTGTCGCAGTTCCTCTAGCTTTCTCCCTAGAAAATATGAATGTGTGGAGCTGAAGTCCCCATGATGAACCAATTAGTGTTTCCACGGTACAATATTTAGTGTTCCATGATAAAAACATTCAAAAGAATACAGTGCATCGATAATATCCAGAAAACACAACAAGGGGCTTTCACAAAATTTCGGATTGAGTTAGCCAAAACACAACCGGATATTTCTGGATTCATCCAGTCATATCCGGAGAAGCTGGTGTGGAATTCATATGCAATGGATTCAGAAAATCACAGAAATAATGGATTTGGAGAGAGCAAATTATTTTTCTTAGGCAAGTGCATAAAATGTCATCGATACAAACAGAAATATCATGTTTGTTTGTCACAGTTACTCTAGATTTCTCCCTAGAAAATACGAATGTGCAGAGCTGGTGTTCCTATGATGAACCAATTAGTGATTCCAAGCACAAAATTAAATGTTCCTTGATAAAAACCTTCAAAACAATAAAGTCCATTGATAGTATCCAGACAACACAAACACAGAGGAGGTAGCAATGTCTGCGATTGAGTTAGCCAAAAGAAAACAGGATATTTCCGGTTTCATCCAGTCATATCCGGACAAACTGGTGTAGAATTCGTATAAAATGGACCGAGACAATCACAGTAAAAATGGTTTTGGAGAAAAGCAAAGTCTTTTCTTAAGGCAAGTGCATAAAATGTCATCTATACAAACAGAAATATCATGTTTGTTTGCCACAGTTCCTCTAGCTTTCTCCCTAGAAAATAAAATGTGTAGAGCTAGTGTCCCCTTGATGAACCATTTACTGTATCCAAGCCCAATATTAAATGTTCCCTGATAACAAACATTCAAAACAATAAAGTCCGTACATAATATCCGGAAAACTCAAACACAGAGGCTGTAGCAATATCTGGGATTGAGTTAGCCAAAACACAACCGGATATTTCTGGTTTCATCCAGTCATATCCGGAGAAACTGGTGTGGAGTTCGTATGCAATGGACAGAGAAAATCACAGTAAGAATGGATTTGGAGAAAAGCAAAGTATTTTCATTAGACAAGTGCATAAAATGTCATCGATACAAACAGAAATATCATGTTTTTTTGCCGCAGTTCATATAGTATTCCCCGTAGAAAATATGAATGTGTAGAGCTGGTGTCCCCTTGATGAACCAATTAGTGTTAAAACGGTACAAAATTAAATGTTCCCTGATCAAAACATTCAAAACAACAAAGTCCATCGATAATATCCAGAAAACACAAACACAGAGTCTTTCACAATATTTCGGATCGAGTTAGCGAAAAGAAAACAGGATATTTCGGTTTCATCCCGTCATATCCGGACAAACTGAGGTGGAATCCGTATGCAATGGACCGAAAAAATCACAGTAAAAATGGTTTTGGAGAAGAGCAAAGTATTTTCAATAGGCCAGTGCATAAAATGTCATCTATGCAAACAGAAATATCATGTTTGTTTGCCGCAGTTCCTATAGATTTCTCCCTAGAAAATACGAATATATACAGCTGGTGTATCCATGTTGAACTAATTACTGTATCCAAGCTCAAAATAAAATGATCCCAGATAAAAAAAAAACATTCAAAACAATAAAGTCCGTTGATAATATCCAGAAATCACAAACACAGACGCTATAGCAATATCTGAGATTGAGTTAGCCAAAACAAAACAGGATATTTCCAGTTTCATCCAGTCATATCCGGAAAAACTTGTGTGGAATTCGTATGCATGGAACGAGAAAATTCCAGTAAAAATAGTTTTGGAGAAAAGCAAAGTCTTTTTGATAGGCAAGTGCATAAAATATCACCTATACAAACAGAAATATCATGTATGTTTGCCGCAGTTCCTCTAGCTTTCTCCCTAGAAAATACGAATGTGTGGAGTAGAAGTCCCCATGATGAACCAATTATTGTTTCCATGGTACAAAATCAAATGTTCCCTGATAAAATCATTCAAAACAATACAGTCCATCAATAATATCCAGAAAACACAACACAGAGGCTTTCACAATATTTCGGATTGAGTTAGCCAAAACACAACCGAATATTTCTGGTTTCATCCAGTCATATCCGGAGAAACTGGCGTGGAATTCGTATGCAATGGACCGAGACAATCACAGTAAAAATGGTTTTGGAGAAAAGCAAAGTCTTTTCGTTAGGCAAGTGCATACAATGTCATCTATACAAACAGAAATATCATGTTTGTTTGTCGCAGTTCCTCTAGCTTTCTCCCTAGAAAATACGAATGTGTAGAGCTGGTGTCGCCATGTGGAACCCATTAGTGTTTCTACGGCAGAAAAATAAATGTTCCCTGCTAAAAACATTCAAAACAATAAAGTCCGTTGATAATATCCGGAAAACACAAACACAGAGGCTGTAGCAATATTTCAGATTGTAAGACCCCTTAAGCAGGTGTCCCACAATCCGGACCCCCAGAAACACAGATCTACTCCAATCGCTGCAAGAGCAAGAGGAAGTTTATTGCATTTGCAAATGGGCCGTCTCAATAGCACACTCTAGTGTCGTGCAGAGAGAGCGGCCCCGATCATCAATTTCACAGAGTATTTAAGGCTTAAAACCACAACATTAGCATATTTCCACAGTATTACAATTTCATTTGGTAACCTAAAGAATTACAGGGTTAAAAGGGGGTTTCCAGGGTAAAAGGGAAGAAGTTACATGCTGTACGTGCCTTGTGGTTTTCATTTTTAGCTTGAGCAAGCAAAGGCAGGGGTCAATGTAGTGTGTAATAACTTGTAGTGTTGTAACAGGATATAAGTTGGGTACATTTTCGGTTAACTTTGGCTTTTATAGTTCCTAAAACGGTTACAAAAACGGTTACATATTGCAAGTTCAGCTAAAGTTCAGCTATCTTATGAAAGCATTTTTATTTCTTGCAAAAATTATTGCAAGCCCAGCCAGTTTGCACAGAAGCAGAACAATATGCAGTTAGCTCAAGCAACTCCATCTTAAACCTAACCTGTCTAATTCTTTCATCGGGGAACATTTTCTTTTGAGCTTGGATACAGTAATTGGTTCCACCAGGAGACACCAGCTCCACACATTCGTATTTTCTAGGGAGAATACAAGATGAACTGCAGCAAAGAAACATGATATTTCTGTTTGTAAAGATGACATTTTATGCACTTGCCTAATGAAAAGACTTTCCTTTTCTCAAAAACCATTTTTACTGTGATTTCTCGGTCCAACGCATACATATTATCCATGGATTTTATTGTTTTGAATTTTTTTATCAGGGAACATATAATTTTGTGCTTGGAAGTACTAATTGGTTCCACATGGAGACACCAGCTCTACACATTCATATTATCTAGGGAAAAAGCTAGAGAAACTGCGCAAACACACATGATATTTCTGTTTGTATAGATGACATTTTATGCACTTGCCTAACGAAAAGACTTTGTTTTTCTCCAAAACCATTTTTACTGTGATATTCTCGGGCATTGCATACGAATTCCACACCAGTTTGTCCGGATATGACTGGATGAACCCGGAAATATCCGGTTGTGTTTTGGCTAACTAAATCCGAAATATTGTGAAAGCCTCTGTGTTTGTGTTTTCTGGATATTATCGATGGACTTTATTGTTGAAAGTTTTTATCAGGGAACATTTAATTTTGAACCCTAAAAACAAAATTGGTTCATCATGGGGACACCAGCTCCACACATTCGTATTTTCTGGGGAGAATACAAGAGGAACTGCACCAAACAAACATGATATTTCTGTTTGTATAGATGACATTTTATGCACTTGCCTAACGAAAAGACTTTGCTTTTCTCCAAAACCATTTTTAATGTGATTTTCTCGATCCATTGCATATGAATTCCACGCCATTTTGTGCGGATATGACTGGATGAAACCAGTAATATCCGGTTGTGTTTTAGCTAACACAATCCGAAATATTGCTGCAGCCTCTGTGTTTGTGTATTACTGATATTATACATGGACTTTATTTTTTTCAATGATTTTTTTCAGGGAAAACTTAATTTTGTACCGTTGAAACACTAATTGGTTCATCATGGGAACACAAGCTATACACATTCGTATTTTCTAGGGAGAAAGCTAGAGGAACTGCGGCAAACAAACATGATATTACTGTTTGTATAGATGACATTTTATGCACTTGCCTAAAGAAAAGACTTTGCTTTTCTCCAAAACAATTTTTACTGTGATTTTCTCGGTCCATTGCATACGAATTCCAAACCACTTTTTCCGGATATGACTGCATGAAACCAGAAATATCTGCTTGTGTTTTGGCTAACTTAATCCAAAATATTGTGAAAGCCACTGTGTTTGTGTTTTCTGGATATTATCGATGGACTTTTTGGTTTTGAATGATTTTTATCGGGGAATATTTTATTTTGAGCTTGGATACAGTAATTGGTTCCACATGGAGACACCAGCTCTACACATTCGTATTTTCTAGGTAGAAAGCTAGAGGACATGCGGCAAACATACATGATATTTCTGTTTGTATTGATGACATTTTACGCACTTGCCTAATAAAAAGACATTTCTTTTCTCCAAAACCATTTTTACTGTGATTTCCTCGGTCCATTGCATACGAATTGCACAGCAGTTTGTCCAGATGTGACTGGATGAAACCGAAAATATCTGGTTTTGTTTGGCTAACTCAATCTTAAATATTGTGAAAGCCTCTGTGTTTGTGTTCTCCGGATGTTATCCACTGTTTTTATTGTTTTGAATGTTTTTTAACGGGGAATATTTAATTTTGTGCTTGGATACTGTAATTGGTTCCACATCGAGACACCAGCTCTACACATTCATATTTTCTAGGGAGAAAGCTAGAGGAACTGCGGCAAACAAACATGATATTTCTGTTTCAGTCGATGACATTTTATGCACTTGCCGAACGAAATACATTGCTTTTCTCCAAAAACATTTGTACGCTGCTTTTCTCAGTCCTTTGCACATGAATTCCACACCAGTTTGTCCGGATATGACTGGATGAAAACAAAAATATCCAGTTGTGTTTTGGCTAACTCAATCCCAGATATTGTTACAGCCTCTGTGTTTGTGTTTACTGGATATTGTCAACGGACTTTATTGTTTTAATGTTTGTTATCGGGGAACATTTTCTTTTGAGCTTGGATACAGTAATTGGTTCCACCAGGAGACACCAGCTCCACACATTCGTATTTTCTAGGGAGAATACAAGATGAACTACAGCAAAGAAACATGATATTTCTGTTTGTAAAGATGACATTTTATGCACTTGCCTAACGAAAAGACTTTCCTTTTCTCCAAAACCATTTTTACTGTGATTTCTCGGTCCAATGCATACATATTATCCATGGATTTTATTGTTTTGAATTTTTTTTATCAGGGAACATTTAATTTTGTGCTTGGAAGTACTAATTGGTTCCACATGGAGACACCAGCTCTACACATTCATATTATCTAGGGACAAAGCTAGAGGAACTGCGCAAACACACATGATATTTCTGTTTGTATAGATGACATTTTATGCATTTGCCTAACGAAAAGACTTTGTTAGCCAAAACAAAACCGGATATTTCTGGTTGCATCCAGTCATATCCGGACAAAGTGGTGTGGAATTCGTATGCAATGGACCAAGAAAATCACAGTAAAAATGGTTTGGAGAAAAGCAAAGTCTTTTCGTTAGGCAAGTGCATACAATGTCATCTCTACAAACAGAAATATCAGGTTTGTTTGTCGCAGTTCCTCTAGCTTTTTCCCTAGAAAATACGAATGTGTAGAGCTGGTGTCGCCATGTGGAACCCATTAGTGTTTCTACGGCAGAAAAATAAATGTTCGCTGCTAAAAACATTCAAAACAATAAAGTCCGTTGATAATATCCGGAAAACACAAACACAGAGGCTGTAGCAATATTTCAGATGGAGTTAGCCAAAACACAACCTGATATTTCTGGTTTCATCCAGTCATATCCGAACAAAGTGGTGTGGAATTCGTATGCAATGGACCGAGAAAATCACAGTAAAGATGGTTTTGGAGAAAAGCAAAGTTTTTTTGTTAGGCAAGTAGATAAAATGTCATCTTTACCAACAGAAATACAATGTTTGTTCGTCGCAGTTCCTCTAGCTTTCTCCCTAGAAAATACAAATATGTAGTGCTGGTATATCCACGTGGAACCAATAACTGTTTCCAAGCACAATATTAAATGTTCCCCGATAAAAAACATTCAAAACAATAAAGTCCGTTGATAATATCCGGAAAACACAAATACAGAGGCTGTAGCAATATTTCTGATTGAGTTAGCCAAGAAGCAACCTGATATTTCTGGTTTCATCCAGTCATATCCGGACAAAGTGGTGTGGAATTTGTATGCAATGGACCGAGAAAATCACAGTAAAAATGGTTTGGAGAAAGCAAAGTCTTTTCATTAGGCAAGTGCATAAAATGTCATCTATACAAAGAGAAATATCATGTTTGTTCATTGCAGTTCCTCTAGCTTTCTCCCTAGAAAATACAAATATGTAGTGCTGATGTCTCCATGTGGAACCAATAACTGTTTCCAAGCACAAAATTAAATGTTCCCTGATAAAAAAGATTCAAAACAATAAAGTCCGTTGATAATATCTGGAAAACACAAACACAGAGGCTGTAGCAATATTTCAGATGGAGTTAGTCAAAACACAACCGGATATTTCTGGTTGCATCCAGTCATATCCAGACAAAGTGGTGTGGAATTCGTATGCAATGGACCAAGAAAATCACAGTAAAAATGGTTTTGGAGAAAAGCAAAGTCTTTTCGTTAGGCAAGTGCATACAATGTCATCTATACAAACAGAAATATCAGGTTTGTTTGTCGCAGTTCCTCTAGCTTTTTCCCTAGAATATACGAATGTGTAGAGCTGGTGTCGCCATGTGGAACCCATTAGTGTTTCTACGGCAGAAAAATAAATGTTCGCTGCTAAAAACATACAAAACAATAAAGTCCGTTGATAATATCCGGAAAACACAAACACAGCGGCTGTAGCAATTTCTGGGATTGAGTTAGCCAAAACACAACCTGATATTTCTGGTTGCATCCAGTCACATCCGGACAAAGTGGTGTGGAATTCGTTTGCAATGGACCGAGAAAATCACAGTAAAATGGTTTTGGAGAAAGCAAAGTCTTTTCATTAGGCTAGTGCATAAAATGTCATCGATACAAACAGAAATATCATGTTTGTTCGTCGCAGTTCCTCTAGCTTTCTCCCTAGGAAATACAAATATGTAGTGCTGGTGTCTCCATGTGGAACCAATAACTGTTTCCAAGCACAAAATTAAATGTTCCCTGATAAAAAACATTCAAAACAATAAAGTCCGTTGATAATATCCGGAAAACACAAACACAGAGGCTGTAGCAATATTTCAGATGGAGTTAGCCAAAACACAACCAGATATTTCTGGATTAATCCAGTCATAACCTGACAAAGTGTGTGGCGCCGTGGCTCAACAGACTAATCCTCCGCCTTGCGGCGCCGGCACACCGGGTTCTAGTCCCGGTTGGGGCACCGATCCTGTCACGGTTGCCCCTCTTCCAGGCCAGCTCTCTGCTGTGGCCAGGGAGTGCAGTGGAGGATGGCCCAAGTGTTTGGGCTCTGCACCCCATGGGAGACCAGGATAAGCACCTGGCTCCTGCCATCGGAACAGCGCGGTGCGCCGGCCGCAGCGCGCTACCGCGGCGGCCATTAGAGGGTTAACCAACGGCAAAGGAAGACCTTTCTCTCTGTCTCTCTCTCTCTCTCTCTCTCACTGTCCACTCTGCCTGTCAAAAATAAAAAAAAATAAAAAATAAATTAATTAAAAATAAAATTAAATGTTCCCTGATAAAAAAGATTAAAAAAAATAAAGTCCGTTGATAATATCCGGAAAACACAAACACAGAGGCTGTAGCAATATTTCAGATTGAGTTAGCCAAGAAACAACCTGATATTTCTGGTTGCATCCAGTCATATCCGGACAATGTGGTGTGGAATTCCTATGCAATGGACCGAGAAAATCACAGTAAAAATGGTTTTGGAGAAAGCAAAGTCTTTTCATTAGGCTAGTGCATAAAATGTCATCGATACAAACAGAAATATGTTTGTTCGTCGCAGTTCCTCTAGCTTTCTCCCTAGAAAATACAAATATGTAGTGCTGGTGTCTCCATGTGGAACCAATAACTGTTTCCAAGCACAAAATTAAATGTTCCCTGATAAAAAACATTCAAAACAATAAAGTCCATTGATAATATCCGGAAAACACAAACACAGAGGCTGTAGCAACATTTCAGATGGAGTTAGCCAAAACACAACCTGATATTTCTGGTTTCGCCCAGTCATATCCGGACAAAGTGGTGTGGAATTCCTATGCAATGGACCGAGAAAATCACAGTAAAAATGGTTTTGGAGAAAAGCAATGACTTTTGCTTAGGCCAGTGCATAAAATGTCATCGATACAAACAGAAATACCATGTTTCTTCGTTGCATTTCCTCTAGCTTTCTCCCTAGAAAATACAAATATGTAGTGCTTGTGTCTCCATGTGGAACCAATAACTGTTTCCAAGCACAAAATTAAATGTTCCCTGATAAAAAACATTCAAAACAATAAAGTCCGTTGATAATATCCGGAAAACACAAACACAGAGGCTGTAGCAATATTTCAGATGGAGTTAGCCAAAACACAACCAGATATTTCTGGATTAATCCAGTCATACCCTGACAAAGTGTGTGGAATTCATATACAATTGACTGACAAAATCACAGTAAAAATGGTTTTGGAGAAAAGCAAAGTCTTTTCGTTAGGCAAGTGCATAAAATGTCATCTATACAAACAGAAATATCATGTTTGTTTGTCGCAGTTCCTCTAGCTTTCTCCCTAGAAAATACGAATGTCTAGAGCTGGTGTCGCCATGATGAACCAATTAGTGTTTCTACGGTAGAAAAATAAATGTTCCCTGATAAAAACATTCAAAACAATAAAGTACGTTGATAATATCCGGAAAACACAAACACAGAGGCTGTAGCAATATTTCAGATGGAGTTAGCCAAGAAACAACCTGATATTTCCGGTTTCATCCAGTCATACCCGGACAAAGTGGTGTGGAATTCGTATGCAATGGACCGAGAAAATACAGTAAAAATGATTTTGGAGAAAGCAAAGTCTTTTCATTAGGCAAGTGCATAAAATGTCATCGATACAAACAGAAATACCATGTTTGTTTGTCGCAGTTCCTCTAGCTTTCTCCCTAGAAAATACAAATATGTAGTGCTTGTGTCTCCATGTGGAACCAATAACTATTTCCAAGCACAAAAATAAATGTTCCCTGATAAAAAACATTCAAAACAATAAAGTCCGTTGATAATATCCGGAAAACACAAACACAGAGGCTGTAGCAATATTTCAGATGGAGTTAGCCAAGAAACAACCTGATATTTCCGGTTTCATCCAGTCATACCCGGACAAAGTGGTGTGGAATTCGTATGCAATGGACCGAGAAAATACAGTAAAAATGATTTTGGAGAAAGCAAAGTCTTTTCATTAGGCAAGTGCATAAAATGTCATCGATACAAACAGAAATACCATGTTTGTTTGTGGCAGTTCCTCTAGCTTTCTCCCTAGAAAATACAAATATGTAGTGCTGGTGTCTCCATGTGGAACAAATAACTGTTTCTAAGCACAAAATTAAATGTTCCCTGATAAAAAACATTCAAAACAATAAAGTCCATTGATAATATCCGGAAAACACAAACACAGAGGCTGTAGCAACATTTCAGATGGAGTTAGCCAAAACACAACCTGATATTTCTGGTTTCGCCCAGTCATATCCGGACAAAGTGGTGTGGAATTCCTATGCAATGGACCGAGAAAATCACAGTAAAAATGGTTTTGGAGAAAAGCAATGACTTTTGCTTAGGCCAGTGCATAAAATGTCATCGATACAAACAGAAAGACCATGTTTCTTCGTTGCATTTCCTCTAGCTTTCTCCCTAGAAAATACAAATATGTAGTGCTTGTGTCTCCATGTGGAACCAATAACTGTTTCCAAGCACAAAATTAAATGTTCCCTGATAAAAAACATTCAAAACAATAAAGTCCGTTGATAATATCCGGAAAACACAAACACAGAGGCTGTAGCAATATTTCAGATGGAGTTAGCCAAAACACAACCGGATATCTCTGGTTTCATCCAGTCATATCCGGACAAAGTGGTGTGGAATTCTTATACAATGGACCGAGAAAATCACAGTAAAAATGGATTTGGAGAAAAGCAAAGTCTTTTTGTTAGGTAAGTGCATAAAATGTCATCTATACAAACAGAAATATCAGGTTTGTTTTTCGCAGTTCCTCTAGCTTTCTCCCTAGAAAATACGAATGTGTAGAGCTGGTGTCGCCATGTGGAACCCATTAGTGCTTCTACGGCAGAAAAATAAATGTTCCCGGCTAAAAAACATTCAAAACAATAAAGTCCGTTGATAATATCCGGAAAACACAAACACAGAGGCTGTAGCAATTTCTGGGATTGAGTTAGCCAAAACACAACCGGATATTTCTGGTTTCATCCAGGCATATCCGGACAAAGTCGTGTGGAATTCGTATGCAATGGACCGAGAAAATCTCAGTAAAAATGATTTTGGAGAAAAGCAAAGTTTTTTCATTGGCAAGTGCATTAAATTTCATCGATACAAACAGAAATATTACGTTTGTTTGCCACAGCTCCTCTAGATTTCTCCCTAGAAAATACGAACCCGAAGAGCTGGTGTTCCCATGATGAACCAATTAGTGTTTCAACGGTAAGAAATTAAATGTTCCCCGATAAAAACATTCACAACAATAAACTCCATCGATAATATCCAGAAAACACAAACACAGAGGCTTTCACAATATTTCTGATTGAGTTAGCCAAAAATAACTGGATATTTCTGGTTTAATCCAGTCATACCCTGACAAAGTGTGTGGAATTCATATGCAATGGACCGAGAAAATCACAGTAAAAATGGTTTTGGAGAAAAGCAAAGTCTTTTCGTTAAGCAAGTGCATAAAATGTCATCTATACAAACAGAAATATCATGTTTGTTTGTCGCAGTTCCTCTAGCTTTCTCCCTAGAAAATACGAATGTGTAGAGCTGGTGTCGCCATGTGGAACCAATTAGTGTTTCTACGGTAGAAAAATAAATGTTCCTTGCTGAAAACATTGAAAACAATAAAGTCCGTTGATAATATCTGGAAAACACAAACACAGAGGCCGAAGCAATATTTCGGATTGAGTTAGCCAAAACACAACCTGATATTTCTGGTTTCATCCAGGCCTATCCGCACAAAGTGGTGTGGAATTCGTATGCAATGGACCGAGAAAATCACAGTAAAAATGGTTTTGGAGAAAAGCAAAGTCTTTTCATTAGGCAAGTAGATAAAATGTCATCTTTACCAACAGAAATATCATGTTTGTTTGCCGCAGTTCCTCTAGCTTTCTCCCTAGAAAATACGAATGCGTAGAGCTGGTGTCCCCATGATGAACCAATTAGTGTTTCTACGGTACAAAAATAAATGTTCCCTGCTAAAAACATTCAAAACTATAAAGTCCGTTGATAATATCCGGAAAACACAAAAATTAGAGGCTGTAGCAATTTCTGGGATTCTGTTAGCCAAAACAAAACCGGATATTTCTGGTTTCATCCAGTCATATCCAGACAATGTGGTGTGGAATTCATATGCAATGGACAGACAAAATCAGAGTAAAAATGGTTTGGGAGCAAAGCAATGTATTTTCGTTAGGCAAGTGCATAAAATGTCATATATACAAACATAAATATCATGTTTGTTTGCCGCAGTTCCTCTAGCTTTCTCACTAGAGAATACGAATGCGTAGAGCTGGTGTCTCCATGTGGCACCCATTAGTGTTTCCAAGCACAAAATTAAATGTTCCCTGATAAAAAACTTTGAAAACAATGAAGTACATGGATAATATCTGGAATACACAAACACAGAGTCTTTCACAATATTTCGGATTGAGTTAGCCAAAAAATACCGGATATTTCAGGTTTAATCCAGGCATATCCGGAAAAACTGGTGTGGAATTCATATGCAATGGACCGAGGAAATCAGAGTAAAAATGGTTTTGGAGAAAGGCAATGTCTTTTGGTTAGGCCAGTGCATAAAATGTCATCTATAGAAACAGCAATATCATGTTTGTTTGCCGCAGTTCCTCTAGCTTTTTCCCTAGAAAATACGAATGTGTAGAGCTGGTGTTCCCATGATGAACCAATTAGTGTTTCAACAGTAAGAAATTAAATGTTCCCTGATGAAAACATTCAAAACAATAAAGTCCATCGATAATATCCAGAAAACACAAACAGAGAGGCTTTCACAATATCTAGGATTGAGTTAGACAAAAAAAGGCAGATATTTCTGGTTTAATCCAGTCATATCCTGACAAAGTGGTGTGGAATTCGTATACAATGGACTGGGAAAATCACAGTAAAAATGGTTTTGGAGAAAAGCAAAGTCTTTTCGTTAGGCAAGTGCATAAAATGCCATCTATAGAAACAGAAATATCATGTTTGTTTGTCGCAGTTCCTCTAGCTTTCTCCCTAGAAAATACGAATGTGTAGAGCTGGTGTCGCCATGTGGAACCCATTAGTGTTTCTATGGCAGAAAAATAAATGTTCCCTGCTAAAAGCATTCAAAACAATAAAGTCCGTTGATAATATCCGGAAAACACAAACACAGAGGCTGTAGCAATATTTCAGATGGAGTTAGCCAAGAAACAACCTGATATTTCCGGTTTCATCCAGTCATACCCGGACAAAGTGGTGTGGAATTCGTATGCAATGGACCGAGAAAATACAGTAAAAATGATTTTGGAGAAAGCAAAGTCTTTTCATTAGGCAAGTGCATAAAATGTCATCGATACAAACAGAAATACCATGTTTGTTTGTCACAGTTCCTCTAGCTTTCTCCCTAGAAAATACAAATATGTAGTGCTGGTGTCTCCGTGTAGAACCAATAACTATTTCCAAGCACAAAATTAAATATTCCCTGATAAAAAACTTTGAAAACAATGAAGTACAAGGATAATATCTGGAATACACAAACACAGAGTCTTTCACAATATTTCGGATTGAGTTAGCCAAAAAATACCGGATATTTCAGGTTTAATCCAGGCATATCCGGAAAAACTGGTGTGGAATTCATATGCAATGGACCGAGGAAATCAGAGTAAAAATGGTTTTGGAGAAAAGCAATGTCTTTTGGTTAGGCCAGTGCATAAAACGTCATCTATAGAAACAGAAATATCATGTTTGTTTGCCACAGTTCTCTAGCTTTCTCCCTAGAAAATACGAATGTGTAGAGCTGGTGTCCCCATGATGAAGCAATTATTGTTTCAACGGTAAGAAACTAAATGTTCCCTGATAAAAAACTTTCAAAACAATAAAGTCCGTTGATAATATCCGGAAAACACAAACACAGAGGCTTTCACAATATTTCTGATTGAGTTAGCCAAATATAACTGGATATTTCTGGTTTAATCCAGTCATACCCTGACAAAGTGTGTGGAATTCATATACAATGGACTGAGAAAATCACATTAAAAATGGTTTTGGAGAAAAGCAAAGTCTTTTCGTTAAGCAAGTGCATAAAATGTCATCTATACAAACAGAAATATCATGTTTGTTTGCCGCAGTTCCTCTAGCATTTTCCCTAGAAAATACGAATGTGTAGAGCTGGTGTCGCCATGTGGAACCAATTAGTGTTTCTACGGTAGAAAAATAAATGTTCCCTGCTAAAAACATTCAAAACAATAAAGTCCGTTGATAATATCCGGAAAACACAAACACAGCGGCTGTAGCAATTTCTGGGATTGAGTTAGCCAAAACACAACCGGATATTTCTGGTTTCATCCAGGCATATCCGGACAAAGTGGTGTGGAATTTGTATGCAATGGACCGAGAAAATCTCAGTAAAAATTGTTTTGGAGAAAATGCAAAGTCTTTTCATTAGGCAAGTGCATAAAATGTCATCGATACAAACAGAAATATCATGTTTGTTCGTCTCAGTTCCTCTAGCTTTCTCCCTAGAAAATATGAATGTGTAGAGCTGGTGTCACCATGTGGAACCAATTAGTGTTTCTACGGCAGAAAATAAATGTTCCCTGCTAAAAGCATTCAAAACAATAAAGTCCGTTGATAATATCCGGAAAACACAAACACAGAGGCTGTAGAAATATTTCAGATGGAGTTAGCGAAGAAACAACCTGATATTTCTGGTTGCATCCAGTCATACCCAGACAAAGTGGTGTGGAATTCGTATGCAATGGACCGAGAAAATCACAGTAAAAATGGTTTTGGAGAAAGCAAAGTCTTTTCGTTAGGCAAGTGCATAAAATGTCATCGATACAAACAGAAATACCAGGTTTGTTTGTCGCAGTTCCTATAGCTTTCTCCCTAGAAAATACAGATATATATTGCTGGTGTCTCCATGTGGAACCAATAACTGTTTCCAAGCACAAAATTAAATGTTCCCTGATAAAAAACATTCAAAACAATAAAGTCCGTTGATAATATCCGGAAAACACAAACACAGAGGCTGTAGCAATATTTCAGATGGAGTTAGCCAAAACACAACCGATATTTCCGGTTTCATCCAGTCATATCCAGACAAAGTGGTGTGGAATTCTTATGCAATGGACCAAGAAAATCACAGTAAAAATGGTTTTGGAGAAAGCAAAGTCTTTTTGTTAGGCAAGTGCATAAAATGTCAGCGATACAAACAGAAATATCATGTTTGTTTGTCGCAGTTCCTCTAGCTTTCTCCCTAGAAAATACAAATATGTAGAGCTGGTGTCTCCATGTGGAACCAATTAGTGTATCTAAGCTCAAAATTAAATGTTCCCCGCTAAAAAACATTCAAAACAATAAAGTCCGTTGATAATATCCGGAAAACACAAACACAGCGGCTGTAGCAATTTCTGGGATTGAGTTAGCCAAAACACAACCGGATATTTCCGGTTTCATCCAGTCATATCCGGACAAAGTGGTGTAGAATTCGTATGCAATAGACCGAGAAATTCTCAGTAAAAATGGTTTTGGAGAAAAGCAAAGTTTTTTCGTTGGCAAATGCACAAAATGTCATCAATACAAACAGAAATATCACGTTTGTTTGCCACAGTTCCTCTAGCTTTCTCCCTAGAAAATACGAACGCCTGGAACTGGTGTTCTCATGATGAACCAATTAGTGTTTCAACGGTAAGAAATTAAATATTCCCCGATAAAAACATTCACAACAATAAACTCCATCGATAATATCCAGAAAACACAAACAGAGAGGCTTTCAAAATATTTCTAATTGAGTTAGCCAAAAATAACTGGATATTTCTGGTTTAATCCAGTCATACCCTGACAAAGTGGTGTGTAATTCGTGTGCAATGGACCGAGAAAATCACAGTAAAAATGGTTTTGGAGAAAAGCAAAGTCTTGTCGTTAAGCAAGTGCATAAAATGTCATCTATACAAACAGAAATATCATGTTTGTTTGTCGCAGTTCCTCTAGCTTTCTCCCTAGAAAATACGAATGTGTAGAGCTGGTGTTGCCATGTGGAACCAATTAGTGTTTCTATGGTAGAAAAATAAATGTTCCCTGCGAAAAACCTTCAAAACAATAAAGTCCGTTGATAATATCCGGAAAACACAAACACAGAGGCTGTAGCAACAGTTCGGATTGAGTTAGCCAAAACACAACCGGATATCTCTGGTTTCATCCAGTCATATCCGGACAAAGTGGTGTGGAATTCGTATGCAATGGACCAAGAAAATCACAGTAAAAATGGTTTTGGAGAAAAGCAAAGTCTTTTCGTTAGGCAAGTGCATAAAATGTCATCTATAGAAACAGAAATATCATGTTTGTTCATCACAGTTCCTCTAGCTTTCTCCCTAGAAAATACGAATGTGTAGAGTTGGTGTCTCCATGTGGAACTAATTAGTGTATCTAAGCTCAAAATTAAATGTTCCCTCAAAAAAAACATTCAAAACAATAAAGTCCGTGGAAAATATCCGGAATACACAAACACAGATGCTATAGCAATATATGGGATTATGTTACTCAAAACACAACCGGAAATTTCTTGATTCATCCAGTCATATCCGGTAAACTGGTGTGGAATTCGTAAGAAATGGACCGAGAAAATCACAGTAAAAATGGTTTTGGAGAGAAGCAAAGTCTTTTTGTTAGGCAAGTGCATAAAATGTCATCTATACCTAAAGAAATATCATGTTTGTTTGCCACAGTTCCTCTAGCTTTCTCACTAGAAAATATGAATGTGTAGAGCTGGTGTCCCTATGATGAAGCGATCAGTGTTTCAATGGTACAAAATTAAATATTCCCTATCAAAAACATTCAAAACAGTACATTCTATCGATAATATCCAGAAAACACAAAAACAGAGGGTTTCACAATATTTCGGATTGAGTTAGCCAAAGCAAAACTGGATATTTCTGTTTTCATCCAGTCAAACCCTGACAAAGTGGTGTGGAAATTGTATGCAATGGACCGAGAAAATCACAGTAAATGATTTTGGAGAAAAGCAAAGTCTTTTCATTAGGCAAGTAGATAAAATGTCATCTATACAAACATAAATATCATGTTTGTTTGCAGCAGTTCCTGTAGCTTTCTCTCTAGAAAATACGATTTTGTAGAGCTGGTGTCCCCATGATGAACCAATTAGTGTTTCAATGGTAGAAAATTAAATGTTCCCTGATAAAAACATTCAAAACAATACAGTCCACCGATAATGTCCAGAGAACATAAACACATAGGCTTTCACAATATTTCGATTTAGTCAGCGAAAAGAACCAGATATTTCAGTATTCATCCAGTAATATCCGGGGAACTGGTGTGGAATTCATATGCAATGGACCGAGAAAATCACAGTACAAATGGTTATGGAGAAAAGCAAAGTCTTTTTGTTAGGCAAGTGCATAAAATGTCATCGATACAAACAGAAATATCATGTTTGTTTGTCACAGTTCCTCTAGCTTTCTCCCTTGAAAATACAAATATGTAGAGCTGGTGTCTACATGTGGAACCAATTAGTGTATCCAATCTCAAAATTAAATGTTCCCTGATAAAAAACATTCAAAACAATAAAGTCCGTTGATAATACCTGAAAACACAAACGCAGAGACTTTCACAATATTTCGATTGAGTTAGACAAATCAAAACGGGATATTTCCGGTTTCATGCAGTCATACCCGGACAAACTGTATGGAATTCCTATGCAATGGACTGAGAAATCACAGTAAAAATGGTTCTGGAGAAAAGCAAAGTCTTTTCGTCAGGCCAGTGCATAAAATGTCATCGATGCAAACAGAAATATCATGTTTGTTTGCCGCAGTTCCTCTAGCTCTCTTCCTAGAAATTACGAATGTGTAGAGCTGGTGTTCCCATGATGAACCAATTAGTGTTTCAAAGGTACAAAATTAAATATTCCCTGATAAAAAACATACAACACAATAAACTCCATGGATAATATCCAGAAAACACAAACACGGATTCTTTCACAATATTTCAGATTGAGTTAGCCAAGAAACAACCTGATATTCGGGTTTCATCCAGTCATACCCGGACAAAGTGGTGTTGAATTCCTATGCAATGGACCGAGAAAATCACAGTAAAAATGGTTTTGGAGAAAAGCAAAATCTTTTTGTTGGGCCAGTGCATAAAATGTCATCTATACCAACAGAAATACCATGTATGTTTGCCGCAGTTCCTCTAAAATACTCCCTAGAATAAAGAACTGTGTAGAGCTGGTGTCCACATGTTGAAAATATTTGTGTTTCTACGGTACTAAATTAAATGTACCCTGATAAATACATTCAAAACAATAAAGCCCATCGATAATATCCAGAAAACACCAACACAGAGGCAGTAGCAATATCTGGGATTGAGTTAGCCAAAACACAACCGGATATTTCTGGTTTCATCCCGTCATATCTGGACAAACTGAGGTGGAATCCATATGCAATGGACCGAAAAAATCACAGTAAAAATGGTTTTGGAGAAGAGCAAAGTCTTTTCAATAGGCCAGTGCATAAAATGTCATCTACACAAACAGAAATATCATGTTTGTTTGCTGCAGTTCCTATAGAATTCTCCCTAGAAAATACAAATATATACAGCTGGTGTATCCATGTTGAACTAATTACTGTATCCAAGCTCAAAATAAAATGTTCCCAGATAAAAAAAAAACATTCAAAACAATAAAGTCCATTGATAATATCCAGAAATCACAAACACAGATGCTATAGCAATATCTGAGATTGAGTTAGACAAAACAAAACAGGATATTTCCGGTTTCATCCAGTCATAACCGGAAAAACTTATGTGGAAATTGTATGCAATGGACCGAGAAAATTCCAGTAAAAATAGTTTTGGAGAAAAGCAAAGTCTTTTTGATAGGCAAGTGCATAAAATATCACCTATACAAACAGAAATATCATGTATGTTTGCCGCAGTTCCTCTAGCTTTCTCCCTAGAAAATACGAATGTGTGGAGTAGAAGTCCCCATGATGAACCAATTATTGTTTCCATGGTACAAAATCAAATGTTCCCTGATAAAATCATTCAAAACAATACAGTCCATCAATAATATCCAGAAAACACAACACAGAGGCTTTCACAATATTTCGGATTGAGTTAGCCAAAACACAACCGAATATTTCTGGTTTCATCCAGTCATATCCGGAGAAACTGGCGTGGAATTCGTATGCAATGGACCGAGACAATCACAGTAAAAATGGTTTTGGAGAAAAGCAAAGGCTTTTCGTTAGGCAAGTGCATAAAATATCATCTATACAAACAGAAATATCATGTTCGTTTGCCACAATTCTTCTAGCTTTCTCCCTAGAAAATACGAATGTGTAGAGCTAGTGTCCCCTTGATGAACCAATTAGTGCTTCAATGGTACAAAATTAAATGTTCCCTGATAAAAACATTCAAAACAATAAAGTCCATCGATAATATCCAGAAAACAACACAGAGGCTTTCACAATATTTCAGATTGAGTTAGACAAAACACAAGCGGATATTTCTGGTTTCATCCAGTCATATCCGGAGATACTGGTGTGGAATTCGTATGCAATGGACTGAGAAAATCACAGTAAAAATAGTTTTGGAGAAAAGCAAAGTCTTTTCGTTAGGCAAGTGCATTAATTGTCATCTATACAAACAGAAATATTATGTTTGTTTGTAGCAGTACCTCAAGCTTTCTCCCAAGAAAATACGACTGTGTAGAGCTAGTGTCTCCATGTGGAAACAATTACTGTATCCAAGCTCAAAATAATATGTTCCCCGATAAAAAACATTCAAAACAATAATGTCCATGGATAATATCCAGAAAACACAAAGACAGAGGCTGTAGCAATATCTGGGATTTAGTTTTCCAAAACAAAACCGGATATTTCCGGTTTTATCCAGTCATATCCGGACAAACTGCTGTGGAAACCGTATGCAATGGACTGAAAAAATCACAGTAAAAATGGATTTTGGAGAAAAGCAAAGTCTTTTCGTAAGGCAAGAGCATAAAATGTCATCTATAGAAACAGAAATATCATGTTTGTTTGCCTCAGTTCCTCTAGCTTTCTCCCTAGAAAATACGAATGTGTAGAGCTCGTGTCTCCATTTGGAACCAATTAGTGTTTCCAAGCACAAAATTAAGTGTTCCCTGATAAAAAACATTCCAAACAATAATGTCCATGGATAATATCATGAATACACAAAAACAGAGGCTGTAGCAATATCTGGGATTGAGTTAGCCAAAACTAAACTGCTATTTCCGGATTCATCCAGTTATAACCAGACAAAATGGTGTTTAATTCATATGCAATGGACCGAGAAAATCACAGTAAAAATGATTTTGGAGAAAAGCAAAGTCTTTTCACTAGGCAAGTGCATAAAATGTCATCTGTACAAACAGAAATATCATGTTTGTTTGTAGCAGTTCCTCTAGCTTTCTCCCTAGAAAATACGAATGTGCAGAGCTGGTGTCTCCATGTGTAACCAAGTAGTGTTTCCAAGCACAAAATTAAATGTTCCCTGATAAAAAAGATTTAAAAAAATAAAGTCCCGGGATAATATCAGGAATTTCAAACACAGAGGCTGTAGCAATATTTGGGAATGTGTTAGCCAAAAGAAAACAGGATATTTCTGGTTTCATCCAGACATACACGTACAAACTGGTGTGGAATTCGGATGCAATGGAACAAGAAAATCACAGAGAAAACGGTTTTGGAGAAAAAGCAAAGTCTTTTCATCAGGCAAGTGCATAAACTGTCATTGATACAAACAGAAATATCATGTTTGTTGGTCGCAGTTCCTCTAGCTTTCTCCCTAGAAAATACGATTGTGTAGAGCTGGTGTCCCCATGATGAACCAATTAGTGTTTCAATGGTAGAAAATTAAATGTTCCCTGATAAAAACATTCAAAACAATACAGTCCATTGATAATATCCAGAAAACATAAACACATAGTCTTTCATAATATTTCGATTTAGTCAGCGAAAAGAACCAGATATTTCTGTTTTCATCCAGTCTTATCCGGTGAACTGTTGTGGAATTCATATGCAATGGACTGAGAAAATCACAGTACAAATGATTTTGGAGAAAAGCAAAGTCTTATCCTAGGGAAGTGCATAAAATGTCATCTATACAAACAGAAATATCATGTTTGTTTGTCGCAGTTCCTCTAGCTTTCTCCCTAGAAAATATGAATGTGTAGAGCTGGTGTCCCAATGATGAACCAATCAGTGTTTCATCAGTACAAAATAAAATCTTCCCTGATAAATCATTCAAACAATAAAGTCCATTGATAATATCCAGAAAACACAAACACAGAGGCTTTCACAATATTTTGGATTGAGTTAGCCAAAACACAACCGGATATTTCTGGTTGCATCCAGTCATATCCGGAGAAAGTCGTGTGGAATTCGTATGCAATGGACCAAGAAAATCACAGTAAAAATGGATTGGGAGAAAAGCAAAGTCTTTTCCTTAGGCAAGTGTATAAAATGTCTCCTACACAAACAGAAATATCATGTTTGTTTGCCGCGGTTCCTCTAGCTTTCTCCCTAGAAAATATGAATGTGTAGCGCTCGTGTCTCCATGTGGAACCAATTACTGTATCTAAGCTCAAAATAAAATGTTCCCCAATAATAAACTTTAAAAACAGTATGTCCATTGATAATATCCAGAAAAAACAAACATAGAATCTGTAGCAATATCTGGGATTGAGATAGCCATAACTAAACGGCTATTTCCGGGTTCATCCAGTCATATCCGGACAAACTGGTGTTTAATTCATATGCAATGGACTGAGAATATCACAGTGAAAATGGTTTTGGAGAAAAGCAAAGTCTTTTCATTAGGCAAGTGCATAAACTGTCATTGATACAAACAGAAATATCATGTTTGTTTGCCGCAGTTCCTCTAGCTTTCTCCCTAGAAAATACAAATATGTAGAGCTGGTGTCTCCAAGTGGAACCAATTAGAGTTTCCAATTAGAAAACTAAATATTCCCCGATAAAAAACATTCAAAACAATAAAGTCCGTTGATAATATTTAGAAAACAATAACACAGAGGCTGTAGCAATATCTGGGATTGAGTAAGCAACAACAAAACCGGATATTTCTGGTTTCCTCCAGTCATATCCGGTAAACTGGTGTTGAGTTCTTATGCAATGGACCGAGAAAATCACCATAAAAATGGTTATGGAGAAAAGCAAAATCGTTTTGTTAGGCAAGTGCTTAAAATGTCATCGATACAAACAGAAATATCATGTTTGTTTGCCGCAGTTCCTCTAGCTTTCTCCCTAGAATATAGGAATGTGTAGAGCTGGTGTCTCCATGATGAACCAATTAGTGTTTCCGAGCACAAAATTAAATGTTCCTTGATAAAAACATTCAAAACAATAAAGTTCGTGGATAATATCAGTAATTCACAAACACAGATGCTGTAGCAATATCTGGAATTGTGTTACTCAAAACACAACCGGATATTTCTGGTTTCATCCAGGCATATCCGGAGAAACTAGTGTGGAAGTCGTATGCAATGGACCGAGAAAATCACAGTGAAAAATGTTTTGTAGAAAAGCAAAGTCGTTTCGTTAGGAATGTGCATAAAATGTCATCTATACAAACAGAAATATCATTTTGTTTGTCGCAGTTCTAGCTTTCTCCCTAGAAAATAGGAATGTGTAGAGCTGGTGTCTCCATGTGGAACCAATTAATGTTTCAATGGTACAAAATTAAATGTTACCAGATAAAAAATATCCAAAACAAAAAAGTCCGTTGATAATATCAGGAATACACAAACACAGTGGCTTTCACAATATTTCGGATTCAGTTAGGCATAACACAACCGCATATTTCTTTTTTCCTCCAGTCATATCTTGACAAAGTGTTGTGGAATTCGTATGCACTGGACTGAGAAAATCACAGTAAAATTGATTTTGGAGAATAGCAAAGTCTTTTCGTCAGGCAAGTCCATAAAATATCATCGATACAAACAGAACTATCATGTTTCTTTGTTGGATTTCCTCTAGCTTTCTCCCTAGAAAATACAAATATGTAGAGCTGGTGTCTCCATGTGGCACCAATAACTCTATCCAAGTTCAAAATAAAAAGTTCCCCGATAAAAAACATTCAAAACAATAAAGTCCATTGATAACATCTAGAAAACACAAACACAGAGGCTTTAGCAATATATGGGATTGTGTTACTCAAAACAAAACCGGATATTTCCCGTTTCATCCAGTATATCCGTTAAACTGGTGTGGAATTTGTAAGCAATGGACCGAGAAAATCACAGTAATAATGGTTTTGTAGAAAAGCAAAGTCTTTTTGTTAGGCAAGTGTATAAATTGTCATCTATACAAACAGAAATATCATGTTTGTTTGTCACAGTTCCTCTAGCTTTCTCCTTAGAAAATAGGAATGTATAGAGCTGGTGTCTCCCTGTTGAACCAATTAGTGTTTCAATGGTACAAAAAAAAGTTCCCCTGGCCAAGATGGCGGATAGTGAGGACGTGTGCCTTAGTTTGGGAAAATAAACTTTCATAAAAGTGGAATTACTGTAGCCTCAGGAAAAGACTCAAGAAAAAAAACTGCAGAGGAAACGCTTCCGGATCTTGTGGATGAGACACAGAGGACTTACAGGGAACCCACCGCGTGGAAAACCAACCGAGACGAGCCGAGCGGCAGCGGTGGGAGAGGAGCCAGAGCCACAGAATCTCACCAGCGCGGGAACCCAGGAGGGTAAGACAAAGACCTGAGAAGTCCGAGACATTGGAGGGAGGGGGAACAGAGGCCTCTCCTTTCACTCACCAAGCAAAACAAAGAGCACCGCGATTTTACATATGTAAAGCTCAGCCAAACTCAGTATCTTTAGCGAAACTGGAGAACACATTGAGGGCTGCATAAACTCTGTGTATGGTCCCAGGGGTAGATCAAACGAATACTCACAGAGGCCAGATTTCAACTACCCTCAACTCCACTCCCAACTGAGTCAAAAAAAAAAAAAGAGAGAGAGAGAGAGAGAGCCAGCAAGGAGCAAGTAATCTGGGAGAGTCGCTCTTTACACAGCCTTAAACCTCAAGAAACAAGCATAGCTCTCTGGCCACACACAACACAGCCCCTAAGGCTCCAACAAAGCAGACAGCTCACTTAGAGGCATAGTATAACGAGAGAAAAAAACAAAAACAAAAACACCACAAATTATCTCTAACATGCCAAGCAAGAAACATAGAAGCGGAGGTACCAAGAACAAGGAAGGCACTATGACGCCCCCAAGTGAACAAGACACGCCAATGCAAGATTATGAAGATGAAGATATAGAGGAAATGCAAGAAGCAGATTTCAAAAAAGTGATAAGAACATTAAGAAGTTCTCAAAAACAAATTCTTGAACTACAGAAATCCTTAATGGACAAGATAGAAAATCTCTCCCGTGAAAATGAAATATTAAGGAGGAATCAAAATGAAATGAAAAAACTAGTGGAACAGGAATTTGCGATAGTGACAAAAAACCACAATGAAATGAAGAACTCAATAGATCAAATGACGAACACATTAGAGAGCCTTAAAAACAGAATGGGTGAAGCAGAAGAGAGAATATCGGAATTAGAAGACAGAGAACAGGAAAGGAAACAGTCAAATCAAAGAAAAGAAGAAGAAATCAGAAATTTAAAAAATACTGTCAGGAATCTACAGGATACTATTAAAAAACCCAACATTCGGGTTCTAGGAGTTCCTGAAGGCATGGAAAGGGAGAAAGGATTAGAAGGCCTTTTTAGTGAGATACTAGCAGAAAATTTCCCAGGTTTGGAGAAGGACAGAGGCATCTTAGTACAGGAAGCTTATAGAACCCCTAATAAACATGATCAAAAGAGATCCTCACCACGACACGTCGTAATCAAACTCACCACAGTGAAACACAAAGAAAAGATCCTAAAATGTGCAAGAGAGAAACGCCAGATTACTCTCAGAGGATCTCCAATTAGACTTACAGCTGATTTCTCATCAGAAACCCTACAAGCCAGGAGAGAATGGCGAGATATAGCCCAGGTACTAAGAGAGAAAAACTGCCAGCCCAGAATATTATATCCTGCAAAGCTCTCATTTGTGAATGAAGGTGAAATTAAGACCTTTCACAACAAACAGAAATTGAAAGAATTTGTCGCCACTCGTCCAGCCCTGCAAAAGATGCTTAAAGATGTGTTACATACAGAAACACAGAAACACGGTCACCAATATGAAAGAAGGTAAAGGAAGGAAACCTCACAGCAAAAGATCACAGGAATCTCAAACCAGATATTAGAAAATATCTTTGGCAAATGGCAGGGCAAAGTTACTCCTTCTCAATAGTCACATTGAATGTTAATGGCTTGAACTGTCCAGTTAAAAGACACCGATTGGCTGATTGGGTTAAGGAACAAAACCCATCCTTTTGCTGCTTACAAGAAACCCATCTATCCAACAATGATCCATACAAGCTGAGAGTGAAAGGCTGGAAAAAGATATACCACGCCAACAGAAATGAAAAGAGAGCGGGCGTAGCCATCTTAATATCGGACAACATAAACTTTACCACAAAAACTGTTAGGAGAGACAAAGAGGGGCACTATATAATGATTAAGGGAACCATTCAACAGGAAGATATAACGATTATCAACGTATATGCACCTAATTACAGGGCACCAGCTTATTTAAAAGACTTGTTAAGGGACTTAAAGGGAGACTTAGACCCCAATACAATAGTACTGGGGGACTTCAATACTCCACTCTCAGAGATAGACAGATCAACAGGACAGAGGATCAACAAGGAGACAGTAGATTTAAATGACACTATAGCCCAAATGGATCTAACAGATATCTACAGAACATTTCATCCTACATCTAAAGACTTTACATTCTTCTCAGCAGTACATGGAACCCTCTCTAGGATTGACCACATACTAGGCCATAAAGCAAGTCTCAGCAAATTCAAAAGAATTAGAATCATACCATGCAGCTTCTCAGACCACAAAGGAATGAAATTGGAAATTGGCAACTCAGGAATCCCTAGAGCACGTGCAAACACATGGAGATTGAACAACATGCTCCTGAATGAACAATGGGTCATAGAAGAAACTAAAAGAGAAATCAAAAATTTTCTGGAAGTAAATGAGGATAACAGCACAACATACCAAAACCTATGGGATACAACAAAAGCAGTGTTAAGAGGAAAGTTTATATCAATAGGTGCCTACATCAAGAAATTGGAAAGGCACCAAATAGATGAGCTTTCAAGTCATCTCAAGGATCTAGAAAATCTGCAGCAAGCCAAACCCAAACCAAGTAGGAGAAGAGAGATAATTAAAATCAGAGAAGAAATCAACAGGATTGAATCCAAAAAAAACATTACAAAAAATCAGCCAAACGAGGAGCTGGTTTTTTGAAAAAATAAACAAAATTGACACCCCATTGGCCCAACTAACTAAAAAAAGAAGAGAAAAGACCTAAATCAATAGGATCAGAGATGAAATGGGAAACGTAACAACAGACGCCACAGAAATAAAAAGAATCATCAGAAATTACTACAAGGACTTGTATGCCAGCAAACAGGGAAATCTATCAGAAATGGACAGATTCTTGGACACATACAACCTCCCTAAATTGAGCCAGGAAGACATAGAAAACATAAACAGACCCATAACTGACACAGAAATTGAAACAGTAATAAAGGCCCTCCCAACAAAGAAAAGCCCAGGGCCAGATGGATTCACTGCTGAGTTCTACCAGATATTTAGAGAAGAACTAACTCCAATTCTTCTCAAACTATTCAGAGCAATCGAAAAAGAGGGAATCCTCCCAAATTCTTTCTATGAAGCCACCATCACCTTAATTCCTAAGCCAGAAAGTGATGCAACATTGAAAGAGAATTACAGACCAATATCCCTGATGAACATAGATGCAAAAATACTCAATAAAATTCTGGCCAATAGAATGCAACAACACATCAGAAAGATCATCCACCCAGACCAAGTGGGATTCATCCCCGGTATGCAGGGATGGTTCAACATTCACAAAACAATCAACGTAATACACTACATTAACAGACTGCAGAAGAAAAACCATATGATTCTCTCAATAGACTCAGAGAAAGCATTTGATAAAATACAACACCCTTGCATGATGAAAACTCTAAGCAAACTGGGTATGGAAGGAACATTCCTTAATACAATCAAAGCAATATATGAAAAACCCACGGCCAACATCCTATTGAATGGGGAAAAGTTGGAAGCATTTCCACTGAAATCTGGTACCAGACAGGGATGCCCTCTCTCACCACTGCTATTCAATATAGTTCTGGAAGTTTTGGCCAGAGCTATTAGGCAAGAAAAAGAAATTAAAGGGATACAAATTGGGAAGGACGAACTCAAACTATCCCTCTTTGCAGATGATATGATTCTTTATTTAGGGGACCCAAAGAACTCTACTAAGAGACTGCTGGAACTCATCGAAGAGTTTGGCAAAGTAGCAGGATATAAAATCAATGCACAAAAATCAACAGCCTTTGTATACACAGGCAATGCCACGGCTGAGGAAGAACTTCTAAAATCAATCCCATTCACAATAGCTACAAAAACAATCAAATACCTTGGAATAAACTTAACCAAAGACGTTAAAGATCTCTACGATGAAAACTACAAAACCTTACAGAAAGAAATAGAAGAGGATACCAAAAAATGGAGAAATCTTCCATGCTCATGGCTTGGAAGAATCAATATCATCAAAATGTCTATTCTCCCAAAAGCAATTTATACATTCAATGCAATACCCATTAAGATCCCGAAGACCTTCTTCTCAGATCTGGAAAAAATGATGCTGAAATTCATATGGAGACACAGAAGACCTCGAATAGCCAAAGCAATCCTGTACAACAAAAACAAAGCCGGAGGCATCACAATACCTGATTTTAGGACATACTACAGGGCAGTTGTTATCAAAACAGCATGGTACTGGTACAGAAACAGATGGATAGACCAATGGAACAGAATAGAAACACCAGAAATCAATCCAAACATCTACAGCCAACTTACATTTGACCAAAGATCCAAATCTAATCCCTGGAATAAGGACAGTCTATTCAATAAATGGTGCTGGGAAAATTGGATTTCCACATGCAGAAGCTTGAAGCAAGACCCATACCTATCACCTTACACAAAAATTCACTCAACATGGATTAAAGACTTAAATCTACGAACTGAAACCATCAAATTATTAGAGAGCATTGGAGAAACCCTGCAAGATATAGGCACAGGCAAAGACTTTCTGGAAAATACTCCAACAGCACAGGCAGTCAAAACCAAAATTAACATTTGGGATTGCATCAAATTGAGAAGTTTCTGTACTTCAAAAGAAACAGTCAGGAAAGTGAAGAGGCAACCAACAGAATGGGAAAAAATATTCGCAAACTATGCTACAGATAAAGGATTGATAACCAGAATCTACAAAGAAATCAAGAAAATCCACAACAACAAAACCACCAACCCACTGAAGAGATGGGCCAAGGACCTCAATAGACATTTTTCGAAAGAGGAAATCCAAATGGCCAACAGACACATGAAAAAATGTTCAAGATCACTAGCAATCAGAGAAATGCAAATCAAAACCACAATGAGGTTCCATCTCACCCCGGTGAGAATGGCTCACATTCAGAAATCTACCAACAACAGATGCTGGAGAGGATGTGGGGAAAAAGGGACACTAACCCACTGTTGGTGGGAATGCAAACTGGTTAAGCCACTATGGAAGTCTGTCTGGAGATTCCTCAGAAACCTGAACATAACCCTACCATACAACCCAGCCATCCCACTCCTTGGAATTTACCCAAAGGAAATTAATTTGGCAAATAAAAAAGCCATCTGCACATTAATGTTTATTGCAGCTCAATTCACAATAGCTAAGACCTGGAACCAACCCAAATGCCCATCAACAGTAGACTGGGTAAAGAAATTATGGGACATGTACTCCATAGAATACTATACAGCAGTAAGAAACAACGAAACCCAGTCATTTGCAACAAGATGGAGCAATTTCGAAAACATCATGCTGAGTGAATTAAGCCAGTCCCAAAGAGAAAAATATCATTTGTTTTCCCTGATCGGTGACAACTGAGCGCCAAAGGGGAAACCTGTTAACTGAAATGGACACTATAAGCAACAATGAACTGATCAGCTCCTGTCCTGACTTTAGATGTACAATGTAATACTTTATCCTTTTTAGTATTTGTTGTTGTTGTTGTTGTTCTAGTACTATTGGTTGAACTCAGTAATTAACACACAATTATTCTCAGGTGTTTAAATTTTAACTGAAAAGTGATCCCTGTTAAATCTAAGAGTGGAAAAAGAGAGGGAGGAGATGAACAATTTGGAACATGCTCAATCGGTCTGGCCACAAATGGTGGAGTTAGAAATGTGCCAGGGGATTCCAACACAATTCCATCAAGATGGCATGTACCAATTCCATCGCACTAGTCCAAGTGATCAATTTCAGCTCACAATTGATAGCTCTGATAGGTCTAAGAGTCAAAGAGATCACACAAACAAGACAAGTATCTGCTAATACTAACTGATAGAATCAAAAAGGGAGAGAAAGATCCAACATGGGAAGTGGGATACACAGCAGACTCATAGGATGGCAGATGTCCTAAACAACACTCTGGCCTCAGAATCAGCCCTCAAGGCATTCAGATCTGGCGGAAGAGCCCATGAGAGTATAGCAGGCATGGAAAGCCAAGATATCATGGAAAAAAAAAAGACCTAAATGAATGATCTCTGTGAGTGAGATCCCAGTGGAAAGAACGGGGCCATCAAAGAAGGAGGTACCCTTCTCCGAAGGGGGGAGAGAACCTCCACTTTGACTATGACCCTATCGGAATAAGACCAAAGTCAGCGAACTCTAAAGGCTTCCATAGCCCTGGCAACTCATGACTAGAGCCTAGGGAGATTACTGACGCCATGAACAGGAGTGTCAAATTGTTAAGTCAGCAACAGGAGTCACTGTGTACTTACACCCCATGTGGGATCTGTCCCTAATGTGTCGTCTAAAGCCAAGTGATGCTATGACTGGTACTGAAACAGTATTTTTATACTTTGCGTTTCTGTGTGGGCGCAGACTGATGAGGTCTTTGCTAATTATATACTGAAGTGATCTTTTGTATAGAAAGAGAATTGGAAATGAAAAAAAAAAACAACCTGGTGTTAAAATGGAAATGGCATAGAAAATTAATTAATTTGAAAAAAAATTATGTAGGATCTCTGTCTTTAATGTGCTGTACATTGCTATTTAATGCTATAATTAGTAATCCAATGGTAGTTTTTTCACTTGATGTTGCTATATGGGCAAAATGTTGAAATCTTTACCTAACATATACTAAACTGATCTTCTGTATACAAAGAGAATTGAAAATGAATCTTTACATGAATGGAAGGGGAAAGGGAGCGGGAAAGGGGAGGGTTGCGGGCGGGAGGGAAGTTATGGGAGGGGGGAAGCCATTGTAACCCATAAGCTATACTTTGGAAATTTATATTCATTAAATAAAAGTTTAATAAAAAAAAGAAAAAAATAAATAAGTAAATAAAAAAATAAATCTTTTAAAAAAAAAGTTCCCCGATAAAAACATTCAAAACAATATAATCCATTTATAATATCCAGAAGACACAAACAAAAAAGGGCTTTCACAATATTTCGGATGGAGTTAGCCAAAACACAACCGGATGTTTCGGGTTTCATCCAGTCATATCCGGACAAATTGGTGTGGAAATCGTATGCAATGGACGGAGGTAATTGCAGGAAAAAGGTTTTGGAGAAAAGCAAATTCTTTCGTTAGGCAACCGCATATAATGTCACCTATACAAACAGCAATATCATGTTTGTTTGCTGCAGTTGCACTAGCTTTCTCCCTAGAAAATACGAATCTGTAGAGCTGGTGTCCCCATGATGAACCAATTAGCATTTCAACAGAACAAAATTAAATGTTCCCTGATAAAAACATTCTAAACAATAAAGTCCATCGACAATATCCGGAAAACACAAACACAGAGGCTGTAGAAGTATCTGGGATTGAGTTAGTAAAAAAAAAAAAAAAAAGGATATTTCTGGCTTCTTCCAGTCATATCCGGACAAAGTTTTGTGGAATTCGTATGCAAAGGACCGAGAAAATCACAGTAATAATGGTTTTGGAGAAAAGCAAAGTCTTTTCATTAGGCAAGTACATAAAATGTCATCTATACAAACAGAAATATCATGTTTGTTTGTCGCAGTTCCTCTAGCTTTCTCCATTCAAAATACAAATACGTAGAGCTGGTGTCTACATGTGGAACCAATTAGTGTATCTAAGCTCAAAATTAAATGTTCCCTGATAAAAACATTCAAAACAATAAAGTTCATCGATAATATCCAGAAAACACAAACACAGAGGCTTTCACAATATTTCGGATGGAGTTAGCCAAAAAAAAAAAAAAAAGTATATTTCTGGTTGCATCCAGTCATACCCTGACAAAGTGGTGTGGAATTCCTATGAAATGGACTGAGAAAATGAGAGTAAAAATGGTTTTGGAAAAAAGCAAAGTCTTTTCGTTAGGAAAGTGCATAAAATGTCATCTATACAAACAGAAATATCATGTTTGTTTGCCGCAGTTCCTCTAGCTTTCTCCCTAGAAAATACGAATATATAGATCTGGTGTCCCCATGATGAACTAATTAGTGTTTCTACAGTACAAAAAAAATTGTTCCCTGAAAAAAACATTCAAAACAATAAAGTCCATCGATAATATAAGAAAACACAAACACATAGGCTTTCACAAAATTTCGGATTGAGTTATCCAAAACACAAACGGATTTTTCTTGTTTCATCCAGTCATATCACGACAAACTGGTATGGAATTCATATGCAATGGACCGAGAAAATCAAAGTAAAAATGGTTTTGGAGAAAAGCAAAGACTTTTTGTTAGGAAAGTGCGTAAAATGACATTGAAACTGACAGAAAAATCATGTTTGTATGTCGCAGTTCCTCTAGCTTTCTTCCAAGAAATTGCGGATGTGTACAACCAGTGTCCCCATGTGGAACCATTTAATGTTTCTACAGTAGAAAAATTAATGTTCCCTTTTAAAAACATTCAAAAAAATAAAGTAAATCGATAATATCCAGAAAACAAAAACGCAGAGTTTTTCACAATTTTCGGATTGAGTTAGCCAAAACACAACCGGATATTTCTTGTTTCATCCAGTCATATCCGGACAAAGTGGTGTGGAATTCGTATGCAATGGACAGGAATATCATGTTTGTATGCCGCAGTTCCTCTAGCTTTCTCCCTAGAAAATACGAATGTGTAGAGCTGGTGTCTTCATGTGGAACCAATTAGTGTTTCCAAGCACAAAATTAAATGTTCCCTGAAAAAAACATTCAAAACCATAAAGAGCGTTCATAATATGCAGAAAAAACAAACACAGATGGTTTCACAATATTTCAGATTGAGTTAGCCAAAAAACAACTGGATATTTCTGGTTTCATCCAGTCATATCTAGACAAAGTGGTGTGGAATTCGTATGCAATGGACCTGGAATATCCCATAAAAATGGTTTTGTAGAAAAGCAAAGTCTTTTTGTTAGGCAAATGCATAAAATGTCATCTATACAAACAGAAATATCATGTTTTTTTGCCGCAGTTCCTCTAGCTTTATCCCTAGAAAATACGAATGTGTAGAGCTGGTGTCTCCATGTGGAACCAATTAGTGTTTCCCAGCACAAAATAAAATGTTCCCTGATAAAAACATTCAAAACAATAAAGCACGTCGATAATATCCAAAAAACACAAACACAGAGGCTGTAGCAATATCTGTGATATAGCAAGCCAAAACACAACTGGATATTTCTGGTATCATCCAGTCATATCCGGACAAAATGGAGTGAAATTCCTATGCAATGGACTGAGAAAATCACAGTAAAAAAGGTTTTGCAGAAAAGCAACGTCTTTTCGTTAGCCAAGTGCTTAAAATGTCATCTATACAAAAAGAAATATCATGTTTGTTTGCCGCAGTTCCTCTAGCTTTCTCCATAGAAAATATGAATGTGTAGAGCTGGTGTCTCCATGTGGATCAAATTAGTGTTTCTACGGTACAAAATTAAATCTTCCCTGATACAAATATTCAAAACAATAAAGCACATCGATAATAACCAGAAAAAACAAACACAGAGGCTGTAAAAATATGTGGGATTGAGTTATTCAAAACAGAACAGAATATTTCTGGCTTCTTCCAGTCATATCCGGACAAAGTGTTGTGGAATTCGTATGCAATGGACCAAGAAAATCACAGAAAAAATGGTTGTGGAGAAAAGCAAAGTCTTTTCCTAGGGCAAGTGCATAAAATGTCATCGATACAAACAGAAATATCATGTTTGTTTGCCGCAGTTCCTCTAGCTTTCTCCCTAGATAATACGAATGTGTGCACTGGTGTCTCCATGTGGAACCAATTAGTGCTTCCCGACAAAAAATTAAATATTCCCTGATAAAAACATTCAAAACAATAAAGAATGTCGATAATATCCAAAAAACACAAACACAGAGGCTGTAGCAATATCTGGGATATAGCAAGCCAAAACACAACCAGATATTTCTTGTTTCATGCAGTCATATCCGGATATAATGGTGTGGAGTTCATATGCCTTGGACCGAGAAAATCACAGTAAAAATGGTTTTTGAGTAAAGCAAAGTCTTTTCTTTAGGCAAGTGCAAGAAATGTTATCCATACAAACAGAAATATCATGTTTGTTTGCAGCAGTTCCTCTACCTTTCTCCGTAGAAAATTTGAATGTGTAGAGCTGGTGTCCCCATGATGAACCAATTAGTGTCTCCAAGCAAAAAATAAATATTCCCTGAAAAAAACATTCAAAGCAGTAAACTCCACGGATAATGTCAGGAATACACAAACATAGAGGCTGTAGCAATATCTGGGATTGAGTTAGCCAAAACACAACCGGATGTTTGCGGTTTCATCCAGTCATATCTGGACAAACTGTTGTGGAATTCGTATGCAATGGACCGAGAAAATCAGAGTAAAAATGGTTTTGGAGAAAAGCAAAGTATTTTCGTTAGGCAACTTTATAAAATGTCATATATACAAACAAAAATATCGTGTTTGTTTGTCGAAGTTCCTCTAGCTTTCTACCTAGTAAATACGAATATGTAGAGCTGTTGTCTCCATGTGGAACCAATTACTGTATCCAAGCTCAAAATAAAATGTTCCCCGATAAAAGAAATTCAAAACAATAAAGTCCATGGATAATATCAGGAATACACAAACACAGAGGCTGTAGCAATATCTGGGACTTAGTTAGCAAAAAAAAAAAAAAAAACGGATATTTCTGGTTTCATCCAGTCATATCCGGACAAATTCGTTTGGATTTCTAATGCAATGGACTGAGAAAATCAGAGTAAAAATGGTTTTGGAGAAAAGCAAAGTCTTTTCGTTAGGAAAGTTCATAAAATGTCATCTATACAAACAGAAATATCATGTTTGTTTGCCGCAGTTCCTCTAGATTTCTCCCTAGAAAATATGAATATGTGGAGCTGGTGTGCCCATGATGAACGAATTAGTGCTTTAACAGTACAAAATTAAATGTTCCCTGATAAAAACTTTCAAAAAATAAAGACCGTTGATAATATCAGGAATACACAAACACAGAGGCTGTAGCAATATCTGGGATTGAGTGATCCAAAACAAAAGAGGATTTTTCCAGTTTCATGCAGTCATATCCGGACAAATGGGTGTGGAATTCATATGCAATGGACCGAGAAAATCACAGTAAAAGTGGTTTTGGAGAAAAGCAAAGTCTTTTCGTTAGGAAAGTTCATAAAATGTCATCTATACAAACAGAAATATCATGTTTGTTTGCCGCAGTTCCTCTAGATTTCTCCCTAGAAAATATGAATATGTGGAGCTGGTGTGCCCATGATGAACGAATTAGTGCTTTAACAGTACAAAATTAAATGTTCCCTGATAAAAACTTTCAAAAAATAAAGACCGTTGATAATATCAGGAATACACAAACACAGAGGCTGTAGCAATATCTGGGATTGAGTGATCCAAAACAAAAGAGGATTTTTCCAGTTTCATGCAGTCATATCCGGACAAATGGGTGTGGAATTCATATGCAATGGACCGAGAAAATCACAGTAAAAGTGGTTTTGGAGAAAAGCAAAGTCTTTTCGTCAGGCAAGTGCATAAAATGTCAGCGATACAAACAGAAATATCAGGTTTGTTTGCCAAAGTTCCTCTAGATTTCTCCCTAGAAAATACGAATGTGTAGAGCTGGTGTCCCCATGATGAAACAATTAGTGTTTCTGTAGTATAAAATTAAATGCTCCCTGATAAAAAACATTCAAAACAATAAAGTCCATGTATAATATTGGCAATACAGAAACACAGAGGATGTAGCAATATCTGGGATTGTGTTAGCCAAAACAAAACCGGATATTTCCGAGATCATCCAGTGATATCCGGCAAAGTGCTGTGGAATTCGTACGCAATGGACTAAGAAAATCACAGTAAAAGTGGTTTTGGAGAAAAGCAAAGTCTTTTCGTCAGGCAAGTGCATAAAATGTCATCTATACAAACAGAAATATCATGTTTGTTTGCCACAGTTCTCTAGCTTTCTCCCTAGAAAATACGAATGTGTAGAGCTGGTGTCCCCATGATGAAGCAATTAGTGTTTCCAAGCAAAAAATAAAGATTCCCTGAAAAAAAACATTCAAAACAGTAAAGTCCAAGGATAATATCAGGAATACACAAACATAGAGGCTATAGCAGTATCTGGGATTGAGTTAGCCAAGAAAAACCGGATATTTCTATTTTCATCCAGTCATACCCTGACAAAGTGGTGTGGAATTCGTATGCAATGGACCAAGAAAATCACAGTAAAAATGATTTTGGAGAAAAGCAAAGTCTTTTCATTAGGCAAGTGCATAAAATGTTATCTATACAATCAGAAATATCATGTTTGTTTGCCACAGTTCCTCTAGCTTTCTCCGTAGAAAATACGAATGTATAGAGCTGTTGTCTCCATGTGGAACCGATTAGTGTTTCAATGATACAAAATGTAGTGTTCCCTGATAAAAACATTCAAAACAATAAAGTCCATCGATAATATCCAGAAAACACAAACAAAGAGGCTTTCACAATATTTCGGATTGAGTTAGCCAAAACACAACCGGATATTTCTGGTTTCATCCAGTAATATCCGGACAAACTAGTGTGGAATTCGTATGCAATGGATCAAGAAAATCACAGTAAAAATGGTTTTGGAGAAAAGCAAAGTCTTTTCGTTAGGCAAGTGCATATAATGTCATCTATACAAACAGAAATATCATGTTTGTTCACCGCAGTTCCTCTAGCTTTTTCCCTAGAAAATAAGAATTTGTACAGCTGGTGTCCCCATGATGAACCAATTAGTGTTTCTACGGTACAGAATTAAATGTCACCTGATAAAAACATTCAAAGCAATAACGTCCATGGATAATATCAGGAATACACAAACACAGAGGCTATAGCAATATCTGGGATTGAGTTAGCCAAAGTAAAACCGGATATTTCCGGTTTCATCCAGTCATATCCGGGCAAAGGGGGGTGGAATTCGTATGGAATTGACCATGAAAATCACAGTAAAAATGGTTTTGGAGAAAAGCAAAGTCTTTTCGTTAATCAAGTGCACAAATACAGAGGATTTCACAATATTTCGGATTCAGTTTGCCAAAACACAATCGGAATCTATACAAACAGAAATATCGCATTTGTTTGCCGCAGTTCCTCTAGCTTTCTCTCTAGAAAATACGAATGTGTAGAGCTGGTGTCTCCATGTGGAACCAATTCGTGTTTCTACGGTACAAAATTAAATGTTCCCTGATAACAACATTCAAAACAATAAAGTCTGTCTATAATATGCAGAAAACACAAACACAGCGGCTGTAGCAATATCTGGGATACAGTAAGCCAAAACACAAATGGATATTTCTGCCATGGACAGGAGTGTCAAATAGTTAAATCAGCAACAGGAGTCACTGTGTACTTACGCCCCATGTGGGATCTGTCCCTAATGTGTCGTCTAAAGCGAAGTGATGCTATAACTAGTACTGAAACAGTATTTTTATACTTTGCGTTTCTGTGTGGGCACAAACTGATGAGGTCTTTACTAATTATATACTGAAGTGATCTTCTGTATATAAAGAGAATTGGAAATGAAAAAAAAAAAAAACAACCTGGTGTTAAAATGGAAATGGCATAGAAAATTAATTAATTTGAAAAAAAATATGTAGGATCTCTGTCTTTAATGTGCTGTACATTGCTATTTAATGCTATAATTAGTAATCCAATGGTAGTTTTTTCACTTTATGTTGCTATATGGGCAAAATGTTGAAATCTTAAACTAATATATACTAAACTGATCTTCTGTATACAAAGAGAATTGAAAATGAATCTTTACATGAATGGAAGGGGAAAGGGAGCGGGAAAGGGGAGGGTTGCGGGCGGGAGGGAAGTTATGGGAGGGGGGAAGCCATTGTAACCCATAAGCTATACTTTGGAAATTTATATTCATTAAATAAAAGTTTAATAAAAAAATGGATATTTCTGGTTGCATGCAGCCATATCCGGAAATAGTTTGGTGGAATTCGTATGCAATGGACCGAGAAAATCACAGTAAAAATGGTTTGGAGAAAAGCAAAGTCTTTTTGTTAGGCAAGTGCATAAAATGACATCTATACAAACAGAAATATCATGTTTGTTTGCCGCAGTTCCTCTCGCTTTCTCCCTAGAAAATACGAATGTGTAGAGCTGTTGTCTCCATGTGGAACAAATTAGTGTTCCTACGGTACAAAATAAATTTTTCCTGATAAAAACATTCAAAACAGCAAAGTCCATCGATAATATCCAGAAAACACAAACACAGAAGCTGTAGCAATATCTGGTATTTAGTAAGCAGAAACACAACAGGATATTTCTTGTTTCATCCAGGCATATCCGGACAAAATGGTGTGGAGTTCATAATCCTTGGACTGAGAAAATCAGAGTAAAAACGGTTTTTGAGTAAAGCAAAGTCTTTTCTTTAGGCAAGTGCAAAAAATGTCATCTATACAAACAGAAATATGTTTGTTTGCCGCAGTTTTTCTAGATTTCTCCCTAGAAAATACATATGTGTAGAGCTGGTGTCTCCACGTGGAACCAATTAGGGTTTCTAAGGTTCAAAATTAAATGATCCCTGATAAAATCATTCAAAACAATAAATTCCATCGATAATATCCTGAAAACACAAACACAGAGGCTGTAGCAATATCTGAGATTGATTAGCTGAAACACAACTGGATATTTCTGGTTTCATCCAGGCATATCCGGACAAAGTGGTGTGGAATTCGTATGCAATGGACCTAGAAAATCACAGTAAAAATGGTTTTGGAGAAAAGCAAAGTCTTTTCATTAGGCAAGTGCATAAAATGTCATCGAAACTAACAGAAATATCAAGTTTGTCGCAGTTCCTCTAGCTTTCTCCCTAGAAAATAAGAATGTGTAGAGCTGGTGTCTCCATGTGGATCCTATTAGTGTTTCTACAGTACAAAATTAAATGTTCCCTGAAAAAATTTTCAAAGCAATAAAGTACGTCGATAATATTCAGAAAACACAAACACAGACGCTTTCAAAACATCTGGGATTGAGTTAGCCAAAACAGAACCGGATATTTCTACTTTGATCCAGTCATATCCGGACAAAGTGGTGTGGAATTCCTATGCAATGGACCGAGAAAATCGCAGTAAACATGGTTTTAGAGAAAAGCAAAGGCTTTTTGATAGGCAAGTGCATAAAATGTCATCGATACAAACAGAAATATCATGTTTGTTTCCCGCAGTTCATCTAGCTTTCTCCCCAGAAAATACGAATGTGTACACTGGTGTCTCCATGTAGAAGCAATTAGTGTTTCCCAATACAAAATTAAATGTTCCCTGATAAAAGCATTCAAAACAATAAAGTCCGTCGATAATATCCAGAAAACACAAACACATTGGCTGTAACAATATCTGGTATTGAGTTAGCCAAAACAGAACTGGATATTTGTGTTTTCATCCAGTCATATCTGCACAAAGAAGTGTGGAGTTCATATGCCTTGGACCGAGAAAATCTCAGTAAAAATTGTTTTGTAGAAAAGCAAAGTCTTTTTGTTAGGCAAGTGCATAAAATGTCATCTATACAAACAGAAATATCATGTTTGTTTGTCACAGACACTCTAGCTTTCTCTCTAGAAAATACGAATGTGTACAGCTGGTGTCTCCATGTGGAACCAATTAGTGTTTCTATGGTGCAAAATTAAATGTTCCCTGATAAAAATATTCAAAACAATAAAGCACGTCGATAATGTCCAGAAAACACAAACACAGAGGCTTTCAAAATATCTGGGATATAGCAAGCCAAAACACAACCGGATATTTCTGGTTTCATCCAGTCATATCTGGACAAACTGGTGTGGAATTCCTATGCGATGGACGGAGAAAATCACAGAAAAATGGATTTAGAGAAAAGCAAAGTATTTTCCTAGGGCAAGTGCATAAAATGTCATCGATACAAACAGAAATATCATGTTTGCTTGCCGCAGTTCATCTAGCTTTCTCCCTAGAATATACGAATGTGTACTCTAGTGTCTCCATGTGGAACCAATTATTGCTTCCCGACACAAAATTAAATATTCCCTGGTAAAAACATTCAAAACAATAAAGAATGTCGATAATATCCAAAAAACACAAACACAGAGGCTGTAGCAATATCTAGGATATAGCAACCCAAAACACAACCGGATATTTCTTGTTTCATGCAGTCATATCCGGATAAAATGGTGTGGAGTTTATATGCCTTGGACTGAGAAAATCACAGTAAAAATGGTTTTTGAGTAAAGCAAAGTCTTTTCTTTAGGCAAGTGCAAAAAATGTCATCTATACAAACAGAAATATGTTTGTTTGCCACAGTTATTCTAGATTTCTCCCTAGAAAATACGAATGTGTAGAGCTGGTATCTCCATGTGGAACCAATTAATGTTTCTACGGTACAGTATTAAATGTTCCCTGATAAAATCATTCAAAACAATAAAGTCCATCGATAATATCCTGAAAAGACAAACACAGAGGCTGTAGCAATATCTGAGATTGATTAACCGAAACACAACTGGATATTTCTGGTTTCATCCAGGCATATCCGGACAAAGTGTTGTGGAATTTGTATGCAATGGACTAAGAAAAACATAGTAAAAATGGTTTTGGAGAAAAACAAAGTCAATTTGTTAGGCAAGTGATAAAATGTCATGTATACAAACAGAAATATCAAGTTTGTTTGCCGCAGTTCCTCTAGCTTTCTCCCTAGAAAATTCGAATGTGTAGAGCTGGTGTCTCCATGTGGATCCTATTAGTGTTTCTACGGTGCAAAATTAAATGTTCGCTGATAAAAAACATTCAAAACAATAAAGTCCATCGATAATATTCAGAAAACACAAACACAGAGGCTGTAGGAATATCTGGGATTGAGTTAGCCAAAACAGAACCGGATATTTCTGGTTTCATCCATGCATATCCGGAAAAAATGGTGTGGAATTCATATGCAATGGACCGAGAAAATCACAGTAAAAATGCTTTTGGAGAAAAGCAAAGTCTTTTCGTTAGGCAAGTGCATAAAATGTCATCTATAGAAACAGAAATATCATGTTTGTTTGCCACAGTTCCTCTAGCTTTCTCCCTAGAAAATTCGAATGTGTAGAGCTGGTGTCTCCATGTGCAAGCAATTAGTGTTTACCAGCACAAAATTAAATGTACCCTGATAAAACAATAAAGCAGGTCGATAATATTCAGAAAACACAAACACAGATGCTGTAGGAATATCTGGGATTGAGTTAGCCAAAACACAACCGGATACTTCTGGTTTCTTCCAGTCATATCCGCACAAAGTGGGGTGGAATTCGTGTGCAATAGATTGAGAAAATTACAGTAAAAATGGTTTTGGAGAATAGCTAAGTCTTTTCATTAGGCAAGTGCATAAAATGTTATGTATACAAACAGAAATATCGCATTTGTTTGCCGCAGTTCCTCTAGCTTTCTCTCTAGAAAATACGAATGTGTAGAGCTGGTGTCTCCATGTGGAACCAATTAGTGTTCCCATGACAAAAATAAATGTTCCCTGATAAAAACATTCAAAACAAAAAAAAGTGTGTTGATAATATCCAGAAAACAAAAACATTGAGGCTGTAGGCATATCTAGGATATAGTTAGCCAAAACAGAACCGCATATTTCTGTTTTCATCCAGGCATATTTGGTTAAAGTGGTGTCGAATTCGGATGCAATGGACCGAGAAAATTAGAGTAAGAAAGGTTTTGGAGAAAAGCAATGTCTTTTCCTTCGTCCAGTGCATAAAATGTCATGTATACAAACAGAAATATCATGTTTGTTTGCCACAGTTCCTCTAGCTTTCTCTCTAGAAAATACGAATGTGCAGAGCTGGTGTCTCCTTGTCGAACCAATTCGTGTTTCTACGGTACAAAATTAAATGTTCCCTGATAACAGCATTCAAAACAATAAAGTCCGTCTATAATATTCAGAAAACACAAACACAGTGGCTGTAGCAATATCTGGGATACAGTAAGCCAAAACACAAAAGGATATTTCTGGTTGCATGCAGCCATACCCGGAAATAGTTTGGTGGAATTCGTATGCAATGGACCAAGAAAATCACAGTAAAAATGGTTTGGAGAAAAGCAAAGTCTTTTGTTAGGCAAGTGCATAAAATGACATCTATACAAACAGAAATATCATGTTTGTTTGCCGCAGTTCCTCTCACTTTCTCCCTAGAAAATACGAATGTGTAGGGCTGTTGTCTCCATGTGGAACCAATTAGTGTTTCTACGGTAGAAAATAAATTTTCCCTGATAAAAACATTCAAAACAGGAAAGTCCATCAATAATATACATAAAACACAAACACAGAGACTGTAGCAATACCTGGGAAATAGTAAGCCAAAACACAACGGGATATTGCTGGTTTCATTCAGTCATATCCGGACAAAGTGGTATGCAATTCAGATGCAATGGACAGAGAAAATCACAATTAAAATTGTTTTGGGGAAAAGCAAAGTTTTTTTTGTTAGGCTAGTGCATAAAGTGTCATCTATACATACAGAAATATCATGTTTGTTTGCTGCAGTTCCTCTAGCTTTCTCCCTAGAAAATACGAATGTGTAGAGCTGGTGTCTCCCTGTGGAACCAATTAGTGTTTCTATGGTATAAAATTAAATGTTCCCTGCTAAAAACATTCAAAACAATAAAGCACATCGATAAAATCCAAAAAACACAAACACAGAGGCTGTAGCAATATCTGGGATTGAGTTAGCAAAAAAAAAAAAAAAAACGGATATTTCTAGTTTCATCCAGTCATATCCGGACAAAGTGGTGTGGAATTCGTATGCAATGGACCGAGGAAATCACATGAAAAATGGTTTTGCAGAAAAGCAGTCTTTTCGTTAGGCAAGTGCTTAAAACGTCATCTATACAAACAGAAATATCATGTTTCTATGCCGCAGTTCCTATAGATTCGTCCCTAGAAAATACGAATGTGTAGAGCTGGTGTCTCCATGTGGAACCAATTAGTGTTTCCCAGCACAAAATTAAATGTTCCCTGATAAAAACATTCAAAACAATAAAGCACATCGATAATATCCAAAAAACACAAACACAGAGGCTGTAGCAATATCTGTGATATAGCAAGCCAAAACACAACTGGATATTGCTGGTATCATCCAGTCATATCTGGACAAAATGGGGTGAAATTCCTATGCAATGGACTGAGAAAATTACAGTAAAAAAGGTTTTGCAGAAAAGCAACGTCTTTTCGTTAGCCAAGTGCATAAAATGTCATCTATACAAACAGAAATATAATGTTTGTTTGCCGCAGTTCCTCTAGCTTTCTCCCTAGAAAATATGAATGTGTAGAGCTGGTGTCTCCATGTGGATCAAATAAGTGTTTCTACGGTACAAAATTAAATCTTCCCTGATACAAATATTCAAAACAATAAAGCACGTCGATAATATCCAGAAAACACAAACACAGAGGCTGTAACTATATCTGGGATTGAGTTATTCAAAACAGAACCGGATATTTCTGGTTTCATCCAGTCATATCCAGACAAAGTGGTGTGGAATTCGTATGCAATGGACCAAGAAAATCACAGAAAAAAATGGTTGTGGAGAAAAGCAAAGTCTTTTCCTAGGGCAAGTGCATAAAATGTCATCGATACAAACAGAAATATCATGTTTGTTTGCCGCAGTTCATCTAGCTTTCTCCCTAGATAATACGAATGTGTGCACTGGTGTCTCCATGTGGAACCAATTACTGCTTCCCGACACAAAATTAAATATTCCCTGATAAAAGCATTCAAAACAATAAAGCATGTTGATAATATCCAAATTACACAGACACAGAGGCTGTACCAATATCTGGGATATAGCAAGCCAAAACAAACCGGATATTTCTTGTTTCATGCAGTCAAATCTGGATAAAATGGTGTGCAGTTCATATGACTTGGACCGAGAAAATCACAGAAAAAATGGTTTTTGAGTAAAGCAAAGTCTTTTCTTTAGGCAAGTGCAAGAAATGTCATCTATACAAACAGAAATATCATGTTTGTTTGCCGCAGTTATTCTAGATATCTCCCTAGAAAATACGAATGTGTAGAGCTGGTGTCTCCATGTGGAACCAAGTAATCTTTCTACTGTACAATATTAAATGATCCTTGATAAAATCATTCAAAACAATAAAGTCCATCGATAATATGCTGAATACACAAACACAGAGGCTGTAGCAATATCTGAGATTGATTAGCCGAAACACAACTGGATATTTCTGGTTTCATCCAGGCATATCCGGAGAAACTGGTGTGGAATTCCTATGCAATGGACCTAGAAAATCATAGTAAAAATGGTTTTGGAGAAAAGCAAAATCTTTTTGTTAGGCAAGTGCATAAAATGTCATCTATACCAACAGAAATACCATGTATGTTTGCCGCAGTTCCTCTAAAATACTCCCTAGAATACAGAACTGTGTAGAGCTGGTGTCCACATGTTGAAAATATTTGTGATTCTATGGTACTAAATTAAATGTACCCTGATAAAAACATTCAAAACAATAAAGTCCATCGATAATATCCAGAAAACACAAACACAGAGGCAGTAGCAATATCTGGGATTGAGTTAGCCAAAACACAACCGGATATTTCTGGTTACATCCATGCATATCGCGACAAAGTGGTGTGGAATTCATAGGTAATGGACCGAGAAAATCAAAGGAAAAATGGTTTTGGAGAAAAGTAAAGTCTTTTCTTTAGACAAGTGCATAAAATGTCATCAATACAAACAGGAATATCATGTTTGTTTGCCGCAGTTCCTCCAGTTTTCTGCCTAGAAAATACGAATATTTAGAGCTGGATTCTCCTATGGAAACCAATTAGTGTTTCCCAGCACAAAATTAAATGTTCCCTGATAAAAAAATTCAAAACAATAAAGTCCATTGATAATATCCGGGAAACAGAAACACAGAGGCTGTCGCAATATCGGGGATTGAGTGACCCAAAACACAAGTAGATATTTCTGGTGTCATGCAGTCACATCCAGACAAAGTGGTGTGTAATTCGTATGCAACGGACCTAGAAAATCACAGTAAAAATGGTTTTGGAGAAAATCAAAGTCTTTTCTTAATGGAAGTGCAATAAATGTCATCTATACAAAGAGAAATATCATGTTTGTTTTCCTAGTTCCTCTAGCTTTCTCCCTTGAAAATAGGAATGTGTAGAGCTGGTGTCTCCATGTGGAACCAATTAGTGTTTCAATGGTACAAAATTAAATGTTCCCCGATAAAAAACATCCAAAACAAAAAAGTCCGTTAATGATATCCCGAAAACACACACACAGAGGCTTTCACAATATTTCGGATTGAGTTAGGCATAGCACAACCGGATATTTCTGGTTTCATCCAATCATACTTGGACAAAGTGTTGTGGAATGCTTATGCAACAGACCGAGAGTATCACAGTAAAAATGATTTTAGAGAAAAGCAAAGTCTTTTCGTTAGGAAAGTGCATAAAATATCATCTATACAAACAGAAATACCATGTTTCTTTGTCGCAGTTCCTCTAGCTTTCTTCCTAGAAAATACAAATATGTAGTGCTGGTGACTCCATGTAGAACCAGTTATGGTACCAAGCTGAAAATAAAAAGTTCCCCGATAAAAAACATTCAAAACCATAAAGTCCGTATTTAATAACCTGAATACACAAACACAGAGGCTGTAGCAAATTCTGGGATTGAGTTAGCCAAAACAAAACCGGAAATTTCTGGTTTCATCCAGTCATATCCGGACAAAGTGGTGTGGAAATCATATGCAATGGACCTAGAAAATCACAGTAAAAAAGGTTTTGGGGAAAAGTAAAGTCTTTTCGTTAGGCAAGTGCATAAAATGTCATCGATACAAAGAGAAATATCATGTTTCTTTGTCTTATTCCTCTTGCTTTCTCCCTAGAAAAAACAAATATGTAGAGCTGGTGTCTCCATGTGGAACCAATAAGAGTTTCAACGGTACAAAATTAAATATTCCCTGATAAAAACATTTAAAACAATAAAGTCCATTGATAATATCCAGAAAACAAAAACACAAGAGACTTTCACAATATTTCGGATTGAATTAGCCAAAACATTACCGGATATTTCTGTTTTCAACCAGTCATATGCGGAGAAACTGGTGAGGAATTCTTATGCAATGGACTGAGAAAATCACAGGAAAAATGGTTTTGGAGAAAAGCAAAGTTTTTTCATTAGGCAAGTGCATAAAATGTCATCTACACAAACAGAAATATCATGTATCTTTGCCGCAGTTCCTCTAGCTTTCTCGATAGAAAATATGAATGTGTAGAGCTGGTGTCTCCATGTGCAACCAATTAATGTTTCCAAGCACAAAATTAAATGTTCCTTGATAAAAAACATTCAAACAATAAAGTTCGTGGACAATATCAGGAATACAAAAACACAGAGGCTGTATCAATAGCTGGGATTGTGTTACTCAAAACACAACTGGTATTTTCTGTTTCATCCAGGCATATCCGGGCAAACTAGTGTGGAAGTCGTATGCAATGGACCGAGAAAATCACAGTATAACTGGTTTTGGAGAAAAGCAAAGTCTTTTCTTTAGGCAAGTGCATAAAATGTCATCTATAGAAAGAGAAATATCATGTTTGTTTGTCACAGTTCCTCTAGCTTTCTCACTAGAAAATACAAATATGTAGAGCTGGTGTCGCCGTGTTGAATAATTAGTGTTTCAACGGTAGAAAATAAAATGTTCCCTGATAAAAACATTCAATACAATACAGTACATTGATAATATCCAGAAAACACAAACATAAGAGGCTTTCACAATATTTCGGATTCAGTTAAGCACAGCAGAACCGGATATTTCTGGTTTCATCCAGTCATATCTGGACAAAGTGCTGTGGAATTCATATGCAATGGACCGAGAAAATCACAGTAAAAATGGTTTTGGAGAAAAGCAAAGTCTTTTCGTTAGGCAAGGTGATAAAATGTCATCGATACAAACAGAAATATCAGGTTTGTTTGCCGCAGTTCCTCTAGCATTCTCCCTAGAAAATACAAATATGTAGAGCTGGTGTCTCCATGTGGAAGCAATTAGTGTATCCAACCTCAAAATTAAATATTCCCTGATAGGAAACATTGGAAACAATAAAGTACATCGATAATATTCGGAAAACACAAACACAGAGGCTTTCACAATATTTCTGATTGAGTTAGCCAAAACCAAACCGGATATTTCCGGTTTCTACCAGTCATATCTGGACAACCTCGGGTGGAATTTGTATGCAATGGGTCGAGAAAATCACAGTATAACTGGTTTTGGAGAAAGCAAAGTCTTTTCCTTAGGCAAGTGCATAAAATTTCATCTATACAAACAGAAATATAATGTTTGTTTGCCGCAGTTCCTCTAGTTTTCTCCCTGCAAAATACGAATGTGTAGAGCTGGTGTCCCCATGATGAACCAATTAGTGTTTCAACGGTAGAAAATAAAATGTCCCCTGATAAAAACATTCAAAACAATACAGTCCATCGATCATATCCAGAAAACACAAACACAAGAGGCTTTCACAATATGTAGGATGGAGTTAGCCAAAACAAAACCGGATATTTCTGGTTTCATCCAGTCATATCCGGACAAACTGCAGTGGAATTCGTATGCAATAGACCAAGAAAATCACAGTAAAAATGGTTTTGGAGAAAAGCAAAGTCTTTTCGTTAGGCAAGTGCATAAAATGTCATCTATACAAACAGAAATATCATGTTTGTTTGTCGCAGTTCCTCTAGTTTTCTCCCTAGAAAATACGAATGTGTAGAGCTGGTGTCACCATATGGAACCCATTAGTGTTTCTACGGCAGAAAAATAAATGTTCCCTGCTAAAAACATTCAAAACAATAAAGACCGTTGATAATATCCGGAAAACACAAACACAGAGGCTGTAGCAATATTTCAGATGGAGTTAGCCAAGAAACAACCTGATATTTCTGGTTGCATCCAGTCATATCCGGACAAAGTGGTGTGGAATTCCTATGCAATGGACCGAGAAAATCACAGTAAAAATGGTTTTGGAGAAAGCAAAGTCTTTTCATTAGGCAAGTGCATAAAATGTCATCGATACAAACAGAAATACCAGGTTTCTTCGTCACAGTTCCTCTAGCTTTCTCCCTAGAAAATACGAATGTGTAGAGCTGGTGTCCCCATGATGAAACAATTAGTGTTTCTACGGTACAAAAATAAATGCTCCCTGCTAAAAACATTCAAAACAATAAACTCCATCAATAATACCCAGAAAACACAAACACAGAGGCTGTAGCAATATTTCTGATTGAGTTAGCCAAGAAACAACCTGATATTTCTGGTTGCATCCAGTCATATCCGGACAATGTGGTGTGGAATTCCTAAGCAATGGACAGAGAAAATCACAGTAAAATTGGTTTTGGAGAAAAGCAAAGTCTTTTCATGAGGCAATTAGATAAAATGTCATCTTTACCAACAGAAATACCATGTTTGTTTGCCGCAGTTCCTCTAGCTTTCTGCCTAGAAAATGCAAATGTGTAGAGCTGGTGTCCCCATGATGAACCAATTAGTGTTTCTACAGTACAAAAATAAATGTCCCCTGCTAAAAACATTCAAAACAATAAACTCCATCGATAATATCCAGAAAACACAAACACAGAGGCTTTCACAATATTTCGGATTGAGTTAGCCAAAAAAAACCAGATATTTCTAGTTTCATCCAGTCATATCCTGACAAAGTGTTTGGAATTCGTATACAATGGACTGAGGAAATCACAGTAAAAATGGTTTTGGAGAAAAGCAAAGTCTTTTCGTTAGACAAGTGCATAAAATGGCATCTATACAAACAGAAATATCATGTTTGTTTGTCGCAGTTCCTCTAGCTTTCTCCCTATAAAATACGAATGTGTAGAGCTGGTGTCGCCATGTGGAACCCATTAGTGTTTCTACGGCAGAAAAATAAATGTTCCCTGATAAAAAACATTCAAAACAATAAAGTCCATTGATAATATCTGGAAAATACAAACACAGAGGCTGTAGCAATATTTCAGATGGAGTTAGCGAAGAAACAACCTGATATTTCTGGTTGCATCCAGTCATACCCGGACAAAGTGGTTTGGAATTCGTATGCAATGGACCGAGAAAATCACAGTAAAAATGGTTTTGGAGAAAGCAAAGTCTTTTCATTAGGCAAGTGCATAAAATGTCATCGATACAAACAGAAATACCAGGTTTGTTCGTCACAGTTCCTCTAGCTTTCTCCCTAGAAAATACAAATATGTAGAGCTGGTGTCTCCATGTGGAACCAAATAGTGTATCTAGACTCAAAATTAAATGTTCTCTGATAAAAAACATTCAAAACAATAAAGTCCGTTGATAATATCCGGAAAACACAAACACAGCGGCTGTAGCAATTTCTGGGACTGAGTTAGCCAAAACACAACCGGATATTTCTGATTGCATCCAGTCATATCCGGACAAAGTGGTGTGGAATTCGTATGCAATGAACGGAGAAAATCCCAGTAAAAATGGTTTTGGAGAAAAGCAAAGTTTTTTCATTGGCAAGTGCATAAAACGTCATCGATACAAACAGAAATATCATGTTTGTTTGTCGCAGTTCCTCTAGCTTTCTCCCTAGAAAATACGAATGTGTAGTGCTGGTGTCGCCATGTGGAACCCATTAGTGTTTTTACGGCAGAAAAATAAATGTTCCCGGCTAAAAAACATTCAAAACAATAAAGTCCGTTGATAATATCCGGAAAACACAAACACAGAGGCTGTAGCAATATTTCAGATGGAGTTAGCCAAAACACAACCAGATATTTCTGGTTTCATCCAGTCATATCTGGACAAAGTGATGTGGAATTCGCATGCAATGGACCAAGAAAATCACAGTAAAAATGGTTTTGGAGAAAAGCAAAGTCTTTTCGTTAGGCAAGTGCATAAAATGTCATCTATACAAACAGAAATATCATGTTTCTTTGTCGCAGTTTCTCTAGCTTTCTCCCTAGAAAATACGAATGTGTAGTGCTGGTGTCGCCATGTGGAACCCATTAGTGTTTTTACGGCAGAAAAATAAATGTTCCCGGCTAAAAAACATTCAAAACAATAAAGTCCGTTGATAATATCCGGAAAACACAAACACAGAGGCTGTAGCAATATTTCAGATGGAGTTAGCCAAAACACAACCGGATATTTCTGGTTTCATCCAGTCATATCCGGACAAAGTGGTGTGGAATTCGTATGCAATGGACCGAGAAAATCACAGTAAAATTGGTTTTGGAGAAAAGCAAACTCTTTTCATGAGGCAATTAGATAAAATGTCATCTTTACCAACAGAAATATCATGTTTGTTTGCCGCAGTTCCTCTAGCTTTCTCCCTAGAAAATGCGAATGTGTAGAGCTCGTGTCCCCATGATGAACCAATTAGTGTTTCTACGGTACAAAAATAAATGTTCCCTGCTAAAAACATTCAAAACAATAAACTCCATCGATAATATCCAGAAAACACAAACACAGAGGCTTTCACAATATTTCGGATTGAGTTAGCCAAAAAAAACCAGATATTTCTGGTTTCATCCAGTCATATCCTGACAAAGTGTTTGGAATTCGTATACAATGGACTGAGAAAATCACAGTAAAAATAGTTTTGGAGAAAAGCAAAGTCTTTTCGTTAGGCAAGTGCATAAAATGTCATCTATACAGACAGAAATATCATGTTTGTTTGTCGCAGTTCCTCTAGCTTTCTCCCTAGAAAATACGAATGTGTAGAGCTGGTGTCGCCATGTGGAACCCATTAGTGTTTCTACGGCAGAAAAATAAATGGTCCCTGCTAAAAACATTCAAAACAATAAAGTCCGTTGATAATATCCGGAAAACACAAACACAGAGGCTGTAGCAATATTTCAGATGGAGTTAGCCAAAACATCACCGGATATTTCTGGTTTCATCCAGTCATATCCGGACAAAGTGGTGTGGAATTCGTATGCAATGGACCGAGAAAATAACAGTAAAAATGGTTTTGGAGAAAAGCAAATTTTTTTCGTTCGCAAGTGCATAAAATGTCATCGATACAAACAGAAATATGTTTGTTTGTCGCAGTTCCTCTAGCTTTCTCCCTAGAAAATATGAATGTGTAGAGCTGGTGTCGCCATGTGGAACCCATTAGTGTTTCTACGGCAGAAAAATAAATGTTCCCTGCTAAAAACATTCAAAACAATAAAGTCCGTTGATAATATCCGGAAAACACAAACACAGAGGCTGTAGCAATATTTCAGATGGAGTTAGCCAAAACATCACCGGATATTTCTGGTTTCATCCAGTCCTACCCTGACAAAGTGTGTGGAATTCATATGCAAAGGACCGAGAAAATCACAGTAAAAATGGTTTTGGAGAAAAGCAAAGTCTTTTTGTTAGGCAAGTGCATAAAATGTCATCTTTACCAACAGAAATATCATGTTTGTTTGTCGCAGTTCCTCTAGCTTTCTCCCTAGAAAATGCGAATGTGTAGAGCTGGTGTCCCCATGATGAAACAATTAGTGTTTCTACGGTACAAAAATAAATGCTCCCTGCTAAAAACATTCAAAACAATAAACTCCATCAATAATACCCAGAAAACACAAACACAGAGGCTGTAGCCATATTTCTGATTGAGTTAGCCAAGAAACAACCTGATATTTCTGGTTGCATCCAGTCATATCCGGACAATGTGGTGTGGAATTCCTAAGCAATGGACCGAGAAAATCACAGTATTCGGTTTTGGAGAAAAGCAAAGTCTTTTCATGAGGCAATTAGATAAAATGTCATCTTTACCAACAGAAATATCAGGTTTGTTTGCCGCAGTTCCTCTAGCTTTCTCCCTAGAAAATACGAATGTGTAGAGCTGGTGTCCCCATGATGAACCAATTAGTGTTTCTACGGTACAAAAATAAATGTCCCCTGCTAAAAACATTCAAAACAATAAACTCCATCGATAATATCCAGAAAACACAAACACAGAGGCTTTCACAATATTTCGGATTGAGCTAGCCAAAATAAACCAGATATTTCTAGTTTCATCCAGTCATATCCTGACAAAGTGTTTGGAATTCGGATACAATGGACTGAGAAAATCACAGTAAAAATGGTTTTGGAGAAAAGCAAAGTCTTTTCGTTAGGCAAGTGCATAAAATGTCATCTATACAAACAGAAATATCATGTTTGTTTGTCGCAGTTCCTCTAGCTTTCTCCCTAGAAAATACGAATGTGTAGAGCTGGTGTCCCCATATGGAACCCATTAGTGTTTCTACGGCAGAAAAATAAATGTTCCCTGCTAAAAACATTCAAAACAATAAAGTCCGTTGATAATATCCGGAAAACACAAACACAGAGGCTGTAGCAATATTTCAGATGGAGTTAGCCAAAACACAACCGGATATTTCTGGTTTCATCCAGTCATATCCGGACAAAGTGGTGTGGAATTCGCATGCAATGGACCAAGAAAATCACAGTAAAAATGGTTTTGGAGAAAAGCAAAGTCTTTTCGTTAGGCAAGTGCATAAAATGTCATCTTTACCAACAGAAATATCATGTTTGTTTGTCGCAGTTCCTCTAGCTTTCTCCATAGAAAATACGAATGTGTAGAGCTGGTGTCGCCATGTGGAACCCATTAGTGTTTCTACAGCAGAAAAATAAATGTTCCCTGCTATAAACATTCAAAACAATAAAGTCCATTGATAATATCCGGAAAACACAAACACAGAGGATGTAGCAATATTTCAGATTGAGTTAACCCAAACACAACCGGATATCTCTGGTTTCAACCAGTCATATCCGGACAAAGTGGTGTGGAATTCGTATGCAATGGACCGAGAAAATCACAGTAAAAATGGTTTTGGAGAAAAGCAAATTTTTTTCGTTAGGCAAGTGCATAAAATGTCATCTTTACCAACAGAAATATCATGTTTGTTTGTCGCAGTTCCTCTAGCTTTCTCCCTAGAAAATGCGAATGTGTAGAGCTGGTGTCCCCATGATGAAACAATTAGTGTTTCTACGGTACAAAAATAAATGCTCCCTGCTAAAAACATTCAAAACAATAAACTCCATCAATAATACCCAGAAAACACAAACACAGAGGCTGTAGCCATATTTCTGATTGAGTTAGCCAAGAAACAACCTGATATTTCTGGTTGCATCCAGTCATATCCGGACAATGTGGTGTGGAATTCCTAAGCAATGGACCGAGAAAATCACAGTATTCGGTTTTGGAGAAAAGCAAAGTCTTTTCATGAGGCAATTAGATAAAATGTCATCTTTACCAACAGAAATATCAGGTTTGTTTGCCGCAGTTCCTCTAGCTTTCTCCCTAGAAAATACGAATGTGTAGAGCTGGTGTCCCCATGATGAACCAATTAGTGTTTCTACGGTACAAAAATAAATGTTCCCTGCTAAAAACATTCAAAACAATAAACTCCATCGATAATATCCAGAAAACACAAACACAGAGGCTTTCACAATATTTCGGATTGAGCTAGCCAAAATAAACCAGATATTTCTAGTTTCATCCAGTCATATCCTGACAAAGTGTTTGGAATTCGGATACAATGGACTGAGAAAATCACAGTAAAAATGGTTTTGGAGAAAAGCAAAGTCTTTTCGTTAGGCAAGTGCATAAAATGTCATCTATACAAACAGAAATACCATGTTTGTTCGACGCAGTTCCTCTAGCTTTCTCACTAGAAAATAGAAAAATGTAGTGCTGGTGTCTCCATGTGGAACCAATAACTGTTTCCAAGCACAAAACTAAAAGTTCCCCGATAAAAAACATTCAAAACAATAAAGTCCGTTGATAATATCAGGAAAACACAAACACAGAGGCTGTAGCAATATTTCAGATGGAGTTAGCCAAAACACAACCGGATATTTCTGGTTTCATCCAGTCATATCCGGACAAAGTGGTGTGGAATTCCTATGCAATGGACCAAGAAAATCACAGTAAAAATGGTTTTGGAGAAAAGCAAAGTCTTTCCGTTAGGCAAGTGCATAAAATGTCATTTTTACCAACAGAAATATCATGTTTGTTTGTCGCAGTTCCTCTAGCTTTCTCCCTAGAAAATACGAATGTGTAGAGCTGGTGTCGCCATATGGAACCCATTAGTGTTTCTACGGCAGAAAAATAAATGTTCCCTGCTATAAACATTCAAAACAATAAAGTCCGTTGATAATATCCGGAAAACACAAACACAGAGGCTGTAGCAATATTTCAGATGGAGTTAGCGAAGAAACAACCTGATATTTCTGGTGGCATCCAGTCATGCCCGGACAAAGTGGTGTGGAATTCGTATGCAATGGACCGAGGAAATCACAGTAAAAATGGTTTTGGAGAAAGCAAAGTCTTTTCATTAGGCAAGTGCATAAAATGTCATCGATACAAACAGAAATACCAGGTTTGTTCGTCACAGTTCCTCTAGCTTTCTCCCTAGAAAATACAAATATGTAGAGCTGATGTCTCCATGTGGAACCAATTAGTGTATCTAAGCTCAAAATTAAATGTTCTCTGATAAAAAACATTCAAAACAATAAAGTCCGTTGATAATATCCGGAAAACACAAACACAGCGGCTGTAGCAATTTCTGGGATTGAGTTAGCCAAAACACAACCGGATATGTCTGATTGCATCCAGTCATATCCGAACAAAGTGGTGTGGAATTTGTATGCAATGAACGGAGAAAATCCCAGTAAAAATGGTTTTGGAGAAAAGCAAAGTTTTTTCGTTGGCAAGTGCATAAAACGTCATCGATACAAACAGAAATATAACGTTTGTTTGCCACAGTTCCTCTAGCTTTCTCCCTAGAAAATACGAACGCGTAGAGCTGGTGTTCCCATGATGAACCAATTAGTGTTTCAACGGTAAGAAATTAAATGTTCCCCGATAAAAACATTCACAACAATAAACTGCATCGATAATATCCAGAAAACACAAACACAGAGGCTTTCACAATATTTCTGATTGAGTTAGTCAAAAATAACAGGATATTTCTGATTTAATCCTGTCATACCGTGATAAACTGTGTGGAATTCATATACAATGGACTGAGAAAATCACAGTAAAAATGATTTTGGAGAAAAGCAAAGTCTTTCCGTTAGGCAAGTGCATAAAATGTCATCTTTACCAACAGAAATACCATGTTTGTTCGTCGCAGTTCCTCTAGCTTTCTCCCTAGAAAATACAAATATGTAGTGCTGGTGTCTCCACGTGGAACCAATAACTGTTTCCAAGCACAATATTAAATGCTCCCCGATAAAAAAACATTCAAAACAATAAAGTCCGTTGATAATATCCAGAAAACACAAACACAGAGTCTAGCAATATTTCAGATTGAGTTAGCCAAAACACAACCGGATATCTCTGATTTCATCCAGTCATATCCGGGCAAAGTGGTGTGGAATTCGTATGCAATGCACCGAGAAAATCACAGTAAAAATGGTTTTGGAGAAAGCAAAGTCTTTTCATTAGGACAGTGCATAAAATGTCATGTATACAAACAGAAATACCATGTTTGTTCGTCGCAGTTCCTCTAGCTTTCTCCCTAGAAAATACGAATGTGTAGAGCTGGTGTCGCCATGTGGAACCCATTAGTGTTTCTACGGCAGAAAAATAAATGGTCCCTGCTAAAAACATTCAAAACAATAAAGTCCGTTGATAATATCCGGAAAACACAAACACAGAGGCTGTAGCAATATTTCAGATGGAGTTAGCCAAAACACAACCGGATATCTCTGGTTTCATCCAGTCATATCCGGACAAAGTGGTGTGGAATTCGTATGCAATGGACCGAGAAAATCACAGTAAAAATGGTTTTGGAGAAAAGCAAACTCTTTTCATGAGGCAATTAGATAAAATGTCATCTTTACCAACAGAAATATCAGGTTTGTTTGCCGCAGTTCCTCTAGCTTTCTCCCTAGAAAATGCGAATGTGTAGAGCTGGTGTCCCCATGATGAACCAATTAGTGTTTCTACGGTACAAAAATAAATGTTCCCTGCTAAAAACATTCAAAACAATAAACTCCATCGATAATATCCAGAAAACACAAACACAGAGGCTTTCACAATATTTCCGATTGAGTTAGCCAAAAAAAACCAGATATTTCTGGTTTCATCCAGTCATATCCTGACAAAGTGTTTGGAATTCGTATACAATGGACTGAGAAAATCACAGTAAAAATGGTTTTGGAGAAAAGCAAAGTCTTTTCGTTAGGCAAGTGCATAAAAGGTCATCGATACAAACAGAAATACCATGTTTGTTCGTCGCAGTTCATCTAGCTTTCTCCCTAGAAAATACAAATATGTAGTGCTGGTGTCTCCATGTGGAACCAATAAAAGTTTCCAAGCACAAAATTAAAAGTTCCCCGATAAAAAACATTCAAAACAATAAAGTCCGTTGATAATATCAGGAAAACACAAACACAGAGGCTGTAGCAATATTTCAGATGGAGTTAGCCAAAACAGAACCGGATATTTCTGGTTTCATCCAGTCATATCTGGACAAAGTGGTGTGGAATTCCTATGCAATGGACCAAGAAAATCACAGTAAAAATGGTTTTGGAGAAAAGCAAAGTCTTTCCGTTAGGCAAGTGCATAAAATGTCATCTTTACCAACAGAAATATCATATTTGTTTGTCGCAGTTCCTCTAGCTTTCTCCCTAGAAAATACGAATGTGTAGAGCTGGTGTTGCCATATGGAACCCATTAGTGTTTCTACGGCAGAAAAATAAATGTTCCCTGCTATAAACATTCAAAACAATAAAGTCCGTTGATAATATCCGGAAAACACAAACACAGAGGCTGTAGCAATATTTCAGATGGAGTTAGCCAAAACATCACCGGATATTTCTGGTTTCATCCAGTCCTACCCTGACAAAGTGTGTGGAATTCATATGCAAAGGACCGAGAAAATCACAGTAAAAATGGTTTTGGAGAAAAGCAAAGTCTTTTTCTTAGGCAAGTGCATAAATGTCATCTTTACCAACAGAAATATCATGTTTGTTTGTCGCAGTTCCTCTAGCTTTCTCCCTAGAAAATACGAATGTGTAGAGCTGGTGTCCCCATGATGAAACAATTAGTGTTTCTACGGTACAAAAATAAATGTTCCCTGCTAAAAACATTAAAAACAATAAACTCCATCAATAATACCCAGAAAACACAAACACAGAGGCTGTAGCCATATTTCTGATTGAGTTAGCCAAGAAACAAACTGATATTTCTGGTTGCATCCAGTCATATCCGGACAATGTGGTGTGGAATTCCTAAGCAATGGACCGAGAAAATCACAGTATTCGGTTTTGGAGAAAAGCAAAGTCTTTTCATGAGGCATTTAGATAAAATGTCATCTTTACCAACAGAAATATCAGGTTTGTTTGCCGCAGTTCCTCTAGCTTTCTCCCTAGAAAATACGAATGTGTAGAGCTGGTGTCCCCATGATGAACCAATTAGTGTTTCTACGGTACAAAAATAAATGTCCCCTGCTAAAAACATTCAAAACAATAAACTCCATCGATAATATCCAGAAAACACAAACACAGAGGCTTTCACAATATTTCGGATTGAGCTAGCCAAAATAAACCAGATATTTCTAGTTTCATCCAGTCATATCCTGACAAAGTGTTTGGAATTCGGATACAATGGACTGAGAAAATCACAGTAAAAATGGTTTTGGAGAAAAGCAAAGTCTTTTCGTTAGGCAAGTGCATAAAATGTCATCTATACAAACAGAAATATCATGTTTGTTTGTCGCAGTTCCTCTAGCTTTCTCCCTAGAAAATGCGAATGTGTAGAGCTGGTGTCGCCATATGGAACCCATTAGTGTTTCTACGGCAGAAAAATAAATGTTCCCTGCTAAAAACATTCAAAACAATAAAGTCCGTTGATAATATCCGGAAAACACAAACACAGAGGCTGTAGCAATATTTCAGATGGAGTTAGCCAAAACACAACCGGATATTTCTGGTTTCATCCAGTCATATCCGGACAAAGTGGTGTGGAATTCGCATGCAATGGACCAAGAAAATCACAGTAAAAATGGTTTTGGAGAAAAGCAAAGTCTTTTCGTTAGCCAAGTGCATAAAATGTCATCTTTACCAACAGAAATATCATGTTTGTTTGTCGCAGTTTCTCTAGCTTTCTCCATAGAAAATACGAATGTGTAGAGCTGGTGTCGCCATGTGGAACCCATTAGTGTTTCTACAGCAGAAAAATAAATGTTCCCTGCTATAAACATTCAAAACAATAAAGTCCATTGATAATATCCGGAAAACACAAACACAGAGGATGTAGCAATATTTCAGATTGAGTTAACCCAAACACAACCGGATATCTCTGGTTTCAACCAGTCATATCCGGACAAAGTGGTGTGGAATTCGTATGCAATGGACCGAGAAAATCACAGTAAAAATGGTTTTGGAGAAAAGCAAATTTTTTTCGTTCGCAAGTGCATAAAATGTCATCGATACAAACAGAAATATCATGTTTGTTTGTCGCAGTTCCTCTAGCTTTCTCCCTAGAAAATACGAATGTGTAGAGCTGGTGTCGCCATGTGGAACCCATTAGTGTTTCTACGGCAGAAAAATAAATGTTCTGTGCTAAAAACATTCAAAACAATAAAGTCCATTGATAATATCCGGAAAACACAAACACAGAGGCTGTAGCAATATTTCTGATTGAGTTAGCCAAAAAATCACCGGATATTTCTGGTTTCATCCAGTCATATCCGGACAAAGTGGAGTGGAATTCGTATACAATGGACTGAGAAAATCACAGTAAAAATGGTTTTGGAGAAAAGCAAAGTCTTTTCATTAGGCAAGTGCATAAAATGTCATCGATACAAACAGAAATACCATGTTTGTTCGACGCAGTTCCTCTAGCTTTCTCACTAGAAAATAGAAAAATGTAGTGCTGGTGTCTCCATGTGGAACCAATAACTGTTTCCAAGCACAAAACTAAAAGTTCCCCGATAAAAAACATTCAAAACAATAAAGTCCGTTGATAATATCTGGAAAACACAAACACAGAGGCTGTAGCAATATTTCAGATGGAGTTAGCGAAGAAACAACCTGATATTTCTGGTGGCATCCAGTCATGCCCGGACAAAGTGGTGTGGAATTCGTATGCAATGGACCGAGGAAATCACAGTAAAAATGGTTTTGGAGAAAGCAAAGTCTTTTCATTAGGCAAGTGCATAAAATGTCATCGATACAAACAGAAATACCAGGTTTGTTCGTCACAGTTCCTCTAGCTTTCTCCCTAGAAAATACAAATATGTAGAGCTGGTGTCTCCATGTGGAACCAATTAGTGTATCTAAGCTCAAAATTAAATGTTCTCTGATAAAAAACATTCAAAACAATAAAGTCCGTTGATAATATCCGGAAAACACAAACACAGCGGCTGTAGCAATTTCTGGGATTGAGTTAGCCAAAACACAACCGGATATGTCTGATTGCATCCAGTCATATACGGACAAAGTGTTGTGGAATTTGTATGCAATGAACGGAGAAAATCCCAGTAAAAATGGTTTTGGAGAAAAGCAAAGTTTTTTCGTTGGCAAGTGCATAAAACGTCATCGATACAAACAGAAATATAACGTTTGTTTGCCACAGTTCCTCTAGCTTTCTCCCTAGAAAATACGAACGCGTAGAGCTGGTATTCCCATGATGAACCAATTAGTGTTTCAACGGTAAGAAATTAAATGTTCCCCGATAAAAACATTCACAACAATAAACTGCATCGATAATATCCAGAAAACACAAACACAGAGGCTTTCACAATATTTCTGATTGAGTTAGTCAAAAATAACAGGATATTTCTGATTTAATCCTGTCATACCGTGATAAACTGTGTGGAATTCATATACAATGGACTGAGAAAATCACAGTAAAAATGATTTTGGAGAAAAGCAAAGTCTTTCCGTTAGGCAAGTGCATAAAATGTCATCTTTACCAACAGAAATACCATGTTTGTTCGTCGCAGTTCCTCTAGCTTTCTCCCTAGAAAATACAAATATGTAGTGCTGGTGTCTCCACGTGGAACCAATAACTGTTTCCAAGCACAATATTAAATGCTCCCCGATAAAAAAACATTCAAAACAATAAAGTCCGTTGATAATATCCAGAAAACACAAACACAGAGTCTAGCAATATTTCAGATTGAGTTAGCCAAAACACAACCGGATATCTCTGATTTCATCCAGTCATATCCGGGCAAAGTGGTGTGGAATTCGTATGCAATGCACCGAGAAAATCACAGTAAAAATGGTTTTGGAGAAAGCAAAGTCTTTTCATTAGGCCAGTGCATAAAATGTCATGTATACAAACAGAAATACCATGTTTGTTCGTCGCAGTTCCTCTAGCTTTCTCCCTAGAAAATACGAATGTGTAGAGCTGGTGTCGCCATGTGGAACCCATTAGTGTTTCTACGGCAGAAAAATAAATGGTCCCTGCTAAAAACATTCAAAACAATAAAGTCCATTGATAATATCCGGAAAACACAAACACAGAGGCTGTAGCAATATTTCAGATGGAGTTAGCCAAAACACAACCGGATATCTCTGGTTTCATCCAGTCATATCCGGACAAAGTGGTGTGGAATTCGTATGCAATGGACCGAGAAAATCACAGTAAAAATGGTTTTGGAGAAAAGCAAACTCTTTTCATGAGGCAATTAGATAAAATGTCATCTTTACCAACAGAAATATCAGGTTTGTTTGCCGCAGTTCCTCTAGCTTTCTCCCTAGAAAATGCGAATGTGTAGAGCTGGTGTCCCCATGATGAACCAATTAGTGTTTCTACGGTACAAAAATAAATGTTCCCTGCTAAAAACATTCAAAACAATAAACTCCATCGATAATATCCAGAAAACACAAACACAGAGGCTTTCACAATATTTCCGATTGAGTTAGCCAAAAAAAACCAGATATTTCTGGTTTCATCCAGTCATATCCTGACAAAGTGTTTGGAATTCGTATACAATGGACTGAGAAAATCACAGTAAAAATGGTTTTGGAGAAAAGCAAAGTCTTTTCGTTAGGCAAGTGCATAAAAGGTCATCGATACAAACAGAAATACCATGTTTGTTCGTCGCAGTTCATCTAGCTTTCTCCCTAGAAAATACAAATATGTAGTGCTGGTGTCTCCATGTGGAACCAATAAAAGTTTCCAAGCACAAAATTAAAAGTTCCCCGATAAAAAACATTCAAAACAATAAAGTCCGTTGATAATATCAGGAAAACACAAACACAGAGGCTGTAGCAATATTTCAGATGGAGTTAGCCAAAACACAACCGGATATTTCTGGTTTCATCCAGTCATATCCGGACAAAGTGGTGTGGAATTCCTATGCAATGGACCAAGAAAATCACAGTAAAAATGGTTTTGGAGAAAAGCAAAGTCTTTCCGTTAGGCAAGTGCATAAAATGTCATCTTTACCAACAGAAATATCATGTTTGTTTGTCGCAGTTCCTCTAGCTTTCTCCCTAGAAAATACGAATGTGTAGAGCTGGTGTTGCCAAATGGAACCCATTAGTGTTTCTACGGCAGAAAAATAAATGTTCCCTGCTATAAACATTCAAAACAATAAAGTCCGTTGATAATATCCGGAAAACACAAACACAGAAGCTGTAGCAATATTTCAGATGGAGTTAGCGAAGAAACAACCTGATATTTCTGGTGGCATCCAGTCATGCCCGGACAAAGTGGTGTGGAATTCGTATGCAATGGACCGAGAAAATCACAGTAAAAATGGTTTTGGAGAAAGCAAAGTCTTTTCATTAGGCAAGTGCATAAAATGTCATCGATACAAACAGAAATACCATGTTTGTTCGTCGCAGTTCATCTAGCTTTCTCCCTAGAAAATACAAATATGTAGTGCTGGTGTCTCCATGTGGAACCAATAAAAGTTTCCAAGCACAAAATTAAAAGTTCCCCGATAAAAAACATTCAAAACAATAAAGTCCGTTGATAATATCAGGAAAACACAAACACAGAGGCTGTAGCAATATTTCAGATGGAGTTAGCCAAAACACAAGCGGATATTTCTGGTTTCATCCAGTCATATCCGGACAAAGTGGTGTGGAATTCCTATGCAATGGACCAAGAAAATCACAGTAAAAATGGTTTTGGAGAAAAGCAAAGTCTTTCCGTTAGGCAAGTGCATAAAATGTCATCTTTACCAACAGAAATATCATGTTTGTTTGTCGCAGTTCCTCTAGCTTTCTCCCTAGAAAATACGAATGTGTAGAGCTGGTGTTGCCATATGGAACCCATTAGTGTTTCTACGGCAGAAAAATAAATGTTCCCTGCTATAAACATTCAAAACAATAATGTCCGTTGATAATATCCGGAAAACACAAACACAGAGGCTGTAGCAATATTTCAGATTGAGTTAACCCAAACACAACCGGATATCTCTGGTTTCATCCAGTCATATCCGGACAAAGTGGTGTGGAATTCGTATGCAATGGACCGAGAAAATCACAGTAAAAATGGTTTTGGAGAAAAGCAAATTTTTTTCGTTCGCAAGTGCATAAAATGTCATCGATACAAACAGAAATATCATATTTGTTTGTCGCAATTCCTCTAGCTTTCTCCCTAGAAAATACGAATGTGTAGAGCTGGTGTTGCCATGTGGAACCCATTAGTGTTTCTACCGCAGAAAAATAAATGTTCCCTGCTAAAAACATTCAAAACAATAAAGTCCGTTGATAATATCCGGAAAACACAAACACAGAGGCTGTAGCAATATTTCTGATGGAGTTAGCCAAAACATCACCGGATATTTCTGGTTTCATCCAGTCATACCCGGACAAAGTGGTGTGGAATTCGTATGCAATGGACTGAGAAAATCACAGTAAAAATGGTTTTGGAGAAAAGCAAAGTCTTTTCATTAGGCAAGTGCATAAAATGTCATCGATACAAACAGAAATACCATGTTTGTTCGACGCAGTTCCTCTAGCTTTCTCACTAGAAAATAGAAATATGTAGTGCTGGTGTCTCCATGTGGAACCAAAAACTGTTTCCAAGCACAAAATTAAAAGTTCCCCGATAAAAAACATTCAAAACAATAAAGTCCGTTGATAATATCCGGAAAACACAAACACAGAGGCTGTAGCAATATTTAAGATTGAGTTAGCCAAAACACAACCGGATATCTCTGGTTTCATCCAGTCATATCCGGACAAAGTGGTGTGGAATTCGTATGCAAAGGACCGAGAAAATCACAGTAAAAATGGTTTTGGAGAAAAGCAAAGTCTTTTTGTTAGGCAAGTGCATAAAATGTCATCTTTACCAACAGAAATATCATGTTTGTTTGTCGCAGTTCCTCTAGCTTTCTCCCTAGAAAATGCGAATGTGTAGAGCTGGTGTCCCCATGATGAAACAATTAGTGTTTCTACGGTACAAAAATAAATGCTCCCTGCTAAAAACATTCAAAACAATAAACTCCATCAATAATACCCAGAAAACACAAACACAGAGGCTGTAGCAATATTTCTGATTGAGTTAGCCAAGAAACAACCTGATATTTCTGGTTGCATCCAGTCATATCCGGACAATGTGGTGTGGAATTCCTAAGCAAGGGACCGAGAAAATCAAGGTAAAATTGGTTTTGGAGAAAAGCAAAGTCTTTTCATGAGGCAATTAGATAAAATGTCATCTTTACCAACAGAAATATCAGGTTTGTTTGCCGCAGTTCCTCTAGCTTTCTCCCTAGAAAATGCGAATGTGTAGAGCTGGTGACCCCATGATGAACCAATTAGTGTTTCTACGGTACAAAAATAAATGTTCCCTGCTAAAAACATTCAAAACAATAAACTCCATCGATAATATCCAGAAAACACAAACACAGAGGCTTTCACAATATTTCGGATTGAGCTAGCCAAAAAAAACCAGATATTTCTAGTTTCATCCAGTCATATCCTGACAAAGTGTTTGGAATTCGTATACAATGGACTGAGAAAATCACAGTAAAAATGGTTTTGGAGAAAAGCAAAGTCTTTTCGTTAGGCAAGTGCATAAAATGTCATCTATACAAACAGAAATATCATGTTTGTTTGTCGCAGTTCCTCTAGCTTTCTCCCTAGAAAATACAAATGTGTAGAGCTGGTGTCGCCATATGGAACCCATTAGTGTTTCTACGGCAGAAAAATAAATGTTCCCTGCCAAAAACATTCAAAACAATAAAGTCCGTTGATAATATCCGGAAAACACAAACACAGAGGCTGTAGCAATATTTCAGATGGAGTTAGCCAAAACACAACCGGATATTTCTGGTTTCATCCAGTCATATCCGGACAAAGTGGTGTGGAATTCCTATGCAATGGACCAAGAAAATCACAGTAAAAATGGTTTTGGAGAAAAGCAAAGTCTTTCCGTTAGGCAAGTGCATAAAATGTCATCTTTACCAACAGAAATACCATGTTTGTTCGTCGCAGTTCCTCTATGTTTCTCCCTAGAAAATACAAATATGTAGTGCTGGTGTCTCCACGTGGAACCAATAACTGTTTCCAAGCACAATATTAAATGCTCCCCGATAAAAAAACATTCAAAACAATAAAGTCCGTTGATAATATCCAGAAAACACAAACACAGAGTCTAGCAATATTTCAGATTGAGTTAGCCAAAACACAACCGGATATCTCTGATTTCATCCAGTCATATCCGGGCAAAGTGGTGTGGAATTCGTATGCAATGTACCGAGAAAATCACAGTAAAAATGGTTTTGGAGAAAGCAAAGTCTTTTCATTAGGCCAGTGCATAAAATGTCATGTATACAAACAGAAATACCATGTTTGTTCGTCGCAGTTCCTCTAGCTTTCTCCCTAGATAATACGAATGTGTAGAGCTGGTGTCGCCATGTGGAACCCATTAGTGTTTCTACGGCAGAAAAATAAATGGTCCCTGCTAAAAACATTCAAAACAATAAAGTCCGTTGATAATATCCGGAAAACACAAACACAGAGGCTGTAGCAATATTTCAGATTGAGTTAGCCAAAACACAACCGGATATCTCTGGTTTCATCCAGTCATATCCGGACAAAGTGGTGTGGAATTCCTATGCAATGGACCGAGAAAATGACAGTAAAAATGGTTTTGGAAAAAAGCAAACTCTTTCATGAGGCAATTAGATAAAATGTCATCTTTACCAACAGAAATATCAGGTTTCTTTGCCGCAGTTCCTCTAGCTTTCTCCCTAGAAAATGCGAATGTGTAGAGCTGGTGTCCCCATGATGAACCAATTAGTGTTTCTACGGTACAAAAATAAATGTCCCCTGCTAAAAACATTCAAAACAATAAACTCCATCGATAATATCCAGAAAACACAAACACAGAGGCTTTCACAATATTTCGGATTGAGTTAGCCAAAAAAAACCAGATATTTCTGGTTTCATCCAGTCATATCCTGACAAAGTGTTTGGAATTCGTATACAATGGACTGAGAAAATCACAGTAAAAATGGTTTTGGAGAAAAGCAAAGTCTTTTCGTTAGGCAAGTGCATAAAATGTCATCGATACAAACAGAAATACCATGTTTGTTCGTCGCAGTTCATCTAGCTTTCTCCCTAGAAAATACAAATATGTAGTGCTGGTGTCTCCATGTGGAACCAATAAAAGTTTCCAAGCACAAAATTAAAAGTTCCCCGATAAAAAACATTCAAAACAATAAAGTCCGTTGATAATATCCGGAAAACACAAACACAGAGGCTGTAGCAATATTTCAGATGGAGTTAGCCAAAACATCACCGGACATTTCTGGTTTCATCCAGTCATATCCGGACAAAGTGGTGTGGAATTCGTATGCAATGGACTGAGAAAATCACAGTAAAAATGGTTTTGGAGAAAAGCAAAGTCTTTTCATTAGGCAAGTGCATAAAATGTCATCGATACAAACAGAAATACCATGTTTGTTCGACGCAGTTCCTCTAGCTTTCTCACTAGAAAATAGAAATATGTAGTGCTGGTGTCTCCATGTGGAACGAATAACTGTTTCCAAGCACAAAATTAAAAGTTCCCCGATAAAAACCATTCAAAACAATAAAGTCCGGTGATAATATCTGGAAAACACAAACACAGAGGCTGTAGCAATATTTTAGATGGAGTTAGCCAAAACACAACCGGATATCTCTGGTTCATCCAGTCATATCCGGACAAAGTGGTGTGGAATTCGTATGCAAAGGACCGAGAAAATCACAGTAAAAATGGTTTTGGAGAAAAGCAAAGTCTTTTTGTTAGGCAAGTGCATAAAATGTCATTTTTACCAACAGAAATATCATGTTTGTTTGTCGCAGTTCCTCTAGCTTTCTCCTAGAAAATGCGAATGTGTAGAGCTGGTGTCCCCATGATGAAACAATTAGTGTTTCTACGGTACAAAAATAAATGCTCCCTGCAAAAACATTCAAAACAATAAACTCCATCAATAATACCCAGAAAACACAAACACAGAGGCTGTAGCAATATTTCGGATGGAGTTAGCCAAGAAACAACCTGATATTTCTGGTTGCATCCAGTCATATCCGGACAATGTGGTGTGGAATTCCTAAGCAATGGACCGAGAAAATCACAGTAAAATTGGTTTTGGAGAAAAGCAAAGTCTTTTCATGAGGCAATTAGATAAAATGTCATCTTTACCAACAGAAATACCATGTTTGTTTGCCGCAGTTCCTCTAGCTTTCTGCCTAGAAAATGCAAATGTGTAGAGCTGGTGTCCCCATGATGAACCAATTAGTGTTTCTACAGTACAAAAATAAATGTTCCCTGCTAAAAACATTCAAAACAATAAACTCCATCGATAATATCCAGAAAACACAAACACAGAGGCTTTCACAATATTTCGGATTGAGTTAGCCAAAAAAAACCAGATATTTCTAGTTTCATCCAGTCATATCCTGACAAAGTGTTTGGAATTCGTATACAATGGACTGAGGAAATCACAGTAAAAATGGTTTTGGAGAAAAGCAAAGTCTTTTCGTTAGACAAGTGCATAAAATGGCATCTATACAAACAGAAATATCATGTTTGTTTGTCGCAGTTCCTCTAGCTTTCTCCCTATAAAATACGAATGTGTACAGCTGGTGTCGCCATATGGAACCCATTAGTGTTTCTACGGCAGAAAAATAAATGTTCCCTGATAAAAAACATTCAAAACAATAAAGTCCATTGATAATATCTGGAAAATACAAACACAGAGGCTGTAGCAATATTTCAGATGGAGTTAGCGAAGAAACAACCTGATATTTCTGGTTGCATCGAGTCATACCCGGACAAAGTGGTTTGGAATTCGTATGCAATGGACCGAGAAAATCACAGTAAAAATGGTTTTGGAGAAAGCAAAGTCTTTTCATTAGGCAAGTGCATAAAATGTCATCGATACAAACAGAAATACCAGGTTTGTTCGTCACAGTTCCTCTAGCTTTCTCCCTAGAAAATACAAATATGTAGAGCTGGTGTCTCCATGTGGAACCAAATAGTGTATCTAGGCTCAAAATTAAATGTTCTCTGATAAAAAACATTCAAAACAATAAAGTCCGTTGATAATATCCGGAAAACACAAACACAGCGGCTGTAGCAATTTCTGGGACTGAGTTAGCCAAAACACAACCGGATATTTCTGATTGCATCCAGTCATATCCGGACAAAGTGGTGTGGAATTCGTATGCAATGAACGGAGAAAATCCCAGTAAAAATGGTTTTGGAGAAAAGCAAAGTTTTTTCATTGGCAAGTGCATAAAACGTCATCGATACAAACAGAAATATCATGTTTGTTTGTCGCAGTTCCTCTAGCTTTCTCCCTAGAAAATATGAATGTGTAGAGCTGGTGTCGCCATGTGGAACCCATTAGTGTTTTTACGGCAGAAAAATAAATGTTCCCGGCTAAAAAACATTCAAAACAATAAAGTCCGTTGATAATATCCGGAAAACACAAACACAGAGGCTGTAGCAATATTTCAGATGGAGTTAGCCAAAACACAACCGGATATTTCTGGTTTCATCCAGTCATATCCGGACAAAGTGGTGTGGAATTCGTATGCAATGGACCGAGAAAATCACAGTAAAATTGGTTTTGGAGAAAAGCAAACTCTTTTCATGAGGCAATTAGATAAAATGTCATCTTTACCAACAGAAATATCAGGTTTGTTTGCCGCAGTTCCTCTAGCTTTCTCCCTAGAAAATACGAATGTGTAGAGCTGGTGTCGCCATGTGGAACCCATTAGTGTTTCTACGGCAGAAAAATAAATGTTCCCTGCTAAAAACATTCAAAACAATAAAGATCGTTGATAATATCCGGAAAACACAAACACAGAGGCTGTAGCAATATTTCAGATGGAGTTAGCCAAAACATCACCGGATATTTCTGGTTTCATCCAGTCATATCCGGACAAAGTGGTGTGGAATTCCTTTGCAATGGACCGAGAAAATCACAGTAAAAATGGTTTTGGAGAAAAGCAAATTTTTTTCGTTCGCAAGTGACTAAATGTCATTGATACAAACAGAAATATGTTTGTTTGTCGCAGTTCCTCTAGCTTTCTCCCTAGAAAATATGAATGTGTAGAGCTGGTGTCGCCATGTGGAACCCATTAGTGTTTCTACGGCAGAAAAATAAATGTTCCCTGCTAAAAACATTCAAAACAATAAAGTCCGTTGATAATATCCGGAAAACACAAACACAGAGGCTGTAGCAATATTTCAGATGGAGTTAGCCAAAACACAACCGGATATCTCTGGTTTCATCCAGTCATATCCGGACAAAGTGGTGTGGAATTCGTATGCAATGGACCGAGAAAATCACAGTAAAAATTGTTTTGGAGAAAAGAAACTCTTTTCATTAGGCAATTAGATAAAATGTCATTTTTTCCAACAGAAATATCATGTGTGTTTGCCGCAGTTCCTCTAGCTTTCTCCCTAGAAAATGCGAATGTGTAGAGCTGGTGTCCCCATGATGAACCAATTAGTGTTTCTACGGTACAAAAATAAATGTTCCCTGCTAAAAACATTCAAAACAATAAACTCCATCAAAATATCCAGAAAACACAAACACAGAGGCTGTAGCAATATTTCAGATGGAGTTAGCCAAGAAACAACCTGATATTTCTGGTTGCATCCAGTCATACCCGGACACAGTGGTGTGGAATTCCTATGCAATGGACCGAGAAAATCAGAGTAAAAATGGTTTTGGAGAAAAGCAATGTCTTTTGGTTAGGCCAGTGCATAAAATGTCATCGATACAAACAGAAATACCATGTTTCTTCGTCGCAGTTCCTCTAGCTTTCGCCCTAGAAAATACAAATATGTAGTGCTTGTGTCTCCACGTGGAACCAATAACTGTTTCCAAGCACAAAATTAAATGTTCCCTGATAAAAAACGTTCAAAACAATAAAGTCCGTTGATAATATCCGGAAAACACAAACACAGAGGCTGTAGCAATATTTCAGATGGAGTTAGCCAAAACACAACCTGATATTTCTGGTTGCATCCAGTCATATCCGGACAAAGTGGTGTGGAATTCGTATACAATGGACTGAGAAAATCACAGTAAAAATGGTTTTGGAGAAAACCAAGGCCTTTTCGTTAGGCAAGTACATAAAATGTCATCGATACAAACAGAAATATCATGTTTGTTTGTCGCATTTCCTCTAGCTTTCTTCCTAGAAAATACGAATGTGTAGAGCTGGTGTCGCCATGTGGAACCCATTAGTGTTTCTACGGCAGAAAAATAAATGTTCCCTGATAAAAACCTTCAAAACAATAAAGTCCGTTGATAATATCCGGAAAACACAAACACAGAGGCTGTAGCAATATTTCAGATGGAGTTAGCCAAGAAACAACCTGATATTTCTGGTTGCATCCAGTCATACCCGGACAAAGTGGTATGGAATTCCTATGCAATGAACCGAGAAAATCACAGTAAAAATGGTTTTGGAGAAAGCAAAGTCTTTTCATTAGGCAAGTGCATAAAATGTCATCGATACAAACAGAAATACCATGTTTGTTCATCGCAGTTCCTCTAGCTTTCTCCCTAGAAAATACAAATATGTAGTGCTGGTGTCTCCATGTGGAACCAATAAGTATTTCCAAGCAAAAAATCAAATGTTCTCTGATAAAAAACATTCAAAACAATAAACTCCGTTGATAATATCCGGAAAACACAAACACAGAGGCTGTAGCAATATTTCAGATGGAGTTAGCCAAAACACAACCTGACATTTCTGGTTGCATCCAGTCATATCCGGACAAAGTGGTGTGGAATTCGTATGCAATGGACCGAGGAAATCACAGTAAAAATGGCTTTGGAGAAAGCAAAGTCTTTTCATTAGGCAAGTGCATAAAATGTCATCGATACAAACAGAAATACCAAGTTTCTTCGTCGCAGTTCCTCTAGCTTTCTCCCTAGAAAATACAAATATGTAGTGCTGGTGTCTCCATGTGGAACCAATAACTGTTTCCAAGCACAAAATTAAATGTTCACTGATAAAAAACATTCAAAACAATAAAGTCCGTTGATAATATCCGGAAAACACAAACACAGCGGCTGTAGCAATTTCTGGGATTGAGTTAGCCAAAACACAACCGGATATTTCTGGTTGCATCCAGTCATATCCGGACAAAGTGGTGTGGAATTCGTATGCAATGGACTGAGAAAATCTCAGTAAATTGGTTTTGGAGAACAGCAAAGTTTTTTCGTTGGCAAGTGCATAAAATGTCATCGATACAAACAGAAATACCACTTTTGTTTGCCACAGCTCCTCTAGATTTCTCCCTAGAAAATATGAACGCATAGAGCTGGTGTTCCCAAGATGAACCAATTAGTGTTTCTACGGTACAAAAATAAATGTTCCAGGATAAAAACATTCACAACAATAAACTCCATCGATAATATCCAGAAAACACAAACAGAGAGGATTTCACAATATTTTTGATTGAGTTAGCCAAAAATAACTGGATATTTCTGGTTTAATCCAGTCATACCCTGACAAAGTTTGTGGAATTCATATACAATGGACCGAGAAAATCACAGTAAAATTGGTTTTGGAGAAAAGCAAAGTCTTTTCGTTAAGCAAGTGCATAAAATGTCATCTATACAAACAGAAATATCATGTTTGTTTGTCGCAGTTCCTCTAGTTTTCTCCCTAGAAAATACGAATGTGTAGAGCTGGTGTCACCATATGGAACCCATTAGTGTTTCTACGGCAGAAAAATAAATGTTCCCTGCTAAAAACATTCAAAACAATAAAGACCGTTGATAATATCCGGAAAACACAAACACAGAGGCTGTAGCAATATTTCAGATGGAGTTAGCCAAGAAACAACCTGATATTTCTGGTTGCATCCAGTCATATCCGGACAAAGTGGTGTGGAATTCCTATGCAATGGACCGAGAAAATCACAGTAAAAATGGTTTTGGAGAAAGCAAAGTCTTTTCATTAGGCAAGTGCATAAAATGTCATCGATACAAACAGAAATATCACGTTTGTTTGCCACAGTTCCTCTAGCTTTCTCCCTAGAAAATACGAACGCGTGGAGCTGGTGTTCCCATGATGAACCAATTAGTGTTTCAACAGTAACAAATTAAATATTCCCCGATAAAAACATTCACAACAATAAACTCCATCGATAATATCCAGACAACACAAACAGAGAGGCTTTCACAATATTTCTGATTGAGTTAGACAAAAATAACTGGATATTTCTGGTTTAATCCAGTCCTACCCTGACAAAGTGTGTGGAATTCATATACAATGGACCGAGAAAATCACAGTAAAATTGGTTTTGGAGAAAAGCAAACTCTTTTCGTTAAGCAAGTGCATAAAATGTCATCTATACAAACAGAAATATCATGTTTGTTTGTCGCAGTTCCTCTAGCTTTCTCCCTAGAAAATACGAATGTGTAGAGCTGGTGTCGCCATGTGGAACCCATTAGTGTTTCTACAGTAGAAAAATAAATGTTCCCTGATAAAAACATTCAAAACAATAAAGTACATTGATAATATCCGGAAAACACAAACACAGAGGCTGTAGCAATATTTCGGATTGAGTTAGCCAAAACACAACCGGATATCTCTGGTTTCATCCAGTCATATCCGGACAAAGTGGTGTGGAATTCGTATGCAATGGACCGAGAAAATCTCAGTAAATTGGTTTTGGAGAAAAGCAAAGTTTTTTCGTTGGCAAGTGCACAAAATGTCATCAATACAAACAGAAATATCACGTTTGTTTGCCACAGTTCCTCTAGCTTTCTCCCTAGAAAATACGAACGCGTGGAGCTGGTGTTCCCATGATGAACCAATTAGTGTTTCAACGGTAACTAATTAAATATTCCCCGAAAAAAAGATTCACAACAATAAACTCCATCGATAATATCCAGACAACACAAACAGAGAGGCTTTCACAATATTTCTGATTGAGTTAGCCAAAAATAACTGGATATTTCTGGTTTAATCCAGTCATACCCTGACAAAGTGTGTGGAATTCATATACAATGGACCGAGAAAATCACAGTAAAATTGGTTTTGGAGAAAAGCAAAGTCTTTTCTTTAAGCAAGTGCATAAAATGTCACCGATACAAACAGAAATATCATGTTTGTTTGTCGCAGTTCCTCTAGCTTTCTCCCTAGAAAATACGAATGTGTAGAGCTGGTGTCGCCATGTGGAACCAATTAGTGTTTCTACAGTAGAAAAATAAATGTTCCCTGATAAAAACATTCAAAACAATAAAGTCCGTTGATAATATCCGGAAAACACAAACACAGTGGCTGTAGCAATATTTCGGATTGAGTTAGCCAAAACAACCGGATATCTCTGGTTTCATCCAGTCATATCCGGACAAAGTGGTGTGGAATTCGTATGCAATGGACCGAGAAAATCTCAGTAAATTGGTTTTGGAGAAAAGCAAAGTTTTTTCGTTGGCAAGTGCACAAAATGTCATCAATACAAACAGAAATATCACTTTGTTTGCCACAGTTCCTCTAGCTTTCTCCCTAGAAAATATGAACGCGTGGAGCTGGTGTTCCCATGATGAACCAATTAGTGTTTCAACGGTAACAAATTAAATATTCCCCGATAAAAATATTCACAACAATAAACTCCATCGATAATATCCAGACAACACAAACAGAGAGGCTTTCACAATATTTCTGAGAGTTAGCCAAAAATAACTGGATATTTCTAGTTTAATCCAGTCCTACCCTGACAAAGTGTGTGGAATTCATATACAATGGACCGAGAAAATCACAGTAAAATTGGTTTTGGAGAAAAGCAAAGTCTTTTCGTTAAGCAAGTGCATAAAATGTCATCTATACAAACAGAAATATCATGTTTGTTTGTCGCAGTTCCTCTAGCTTTCTCCCTAGAAAATACGAATGTGTAGAGCTGGTGTTGCCATGTGGAACCAATTAGTGTTTCTACGGTAGAAAAATAAATGTTCCCTGATGAAAACATTCAAAACAATAAAGTCCCTTGATAATATCCAGAAAACACAAACACAGCGGCTGTAGCAATTTCTGGGATTGAGTTAGCCAAGAAACAACCGGATATTTCCGGTTTCATCCAGTCATATCCGGACAAAGTGGTGTGGAATTCGTATGCAATGGACCGAGAAAATCACAGTAAAAATGGTTTTGGAGAAAGCAAAGTCTTTTCATTAGGCAAGTGCATAAAATGTCATCGATACAAACAGAAATACCATGTTTGTTCGTCACAGTTCCTCTATCTTTCTCCCTAGAAAATACAAATATGTAGTGCTGGTGTCTCCATGTGGAACCAATAACTGTTTCCAAGCACAAATTAATGTTCCCTGATAAAAAACATTCAAAACAATAAAGTCCGTTGATAATATCCGGAAAACACAAACACAGAGGCTGTAGCAATATTTCAGATGGAGTTAGCCAAGAAACAACCGGATATTTCTGGTTGCATCCAGTCATACCCGGACAAAGTGGTGTGGAATTCCTATGCAATGGACCGAGAAAATCACAGTAAAAATGGTTTTGGAGAAAAGCAACGTCTTTTGGTTAGGCCAGTGCATAAAATGTCATCGATACAAACAGAAATACCATGTTTGTTTGTCGCAGTTCCTCTAGCTTTCTCCCTAGAAAATACGAATGTGTAGAGCTGGTGTCGCCATGTGGAACCAATTAGTGTTTCTACGGTAGAAAAATAAATGTTCCCTGATAAAAACATTCAAAACAATAAAGTCCGTTGATAATATCCGGAAAACACAAACACAGAGGCTGTAGCAATATTTCGGATTGAGTCAGCCAAACACAACCGGATATCTCTGGTTTCATCCAGTCTTATCCGGACAAAGTCGTGTGGAATTCGTATGCAATGGACCGAGAAAATCACAGTAAAAATGGTTTTGGAGAAAGCAAAGTCTTTTCATTAGGCAAGTGCATAAAATGTCATTGATACAAACAGAAATACCATGTTTGTTCGTCGCAGTTCCTCTAGCTTTCTCCATAGAAAATACAAATATGTAGTGCTGGTGTCTCCATGTGGAACCAATAACTGTTTCCAAGCACAAATTTAATGTTCCCTCATCAAAAACATTCAAAACAATAAAGTCCGTTGAAAATATCCGGAAAACACAAACACAGAGGCTGTAGCAATATTTCTGATGGAGTTATCCAAAACACAACCAGATATTTCTGGTTGCATCCAGTCATACCCGGACAAAGTGGTGTGGAATTCCTATGCAATGGACCGAGAAAATCACAGTAAAAATGGTTTTGGAGAAAAGCAAAGTCTTTTCGTTAGGCAAGTGCATAAAATGTCATCTATACAAACAGAAATATCATGTTTGTTTGTCGCAGTTCCTCTAGCTTTCTCCCTAGAAAATACGAATGTGTAGAGCTGGTGTTGCCATGTGGAACCAATTAGTGTTTCTACGGTAGAAAAATAAATGTTCCCTGCTAAAAACATTCAAAACAATAAAGTCCGTTGATAATATCCGGAAAACACAAACACAGAGGCTGTAGCAATATTTCAGATGGAGTTAGCCAAAACACAACCGGATATCTCTGGTTTCATCCAGTCATATCCGGACAAAGTGGTGTGGAATTCGTATGCAATGGACCAAGAAAATCACAGTAAAAATGGGTTTAGAGAAAAGAAAACTCTTTTCATTAGGCAATTAGATAAAATGTCATCTTTAACAACGTAAATATCATGTTTGTTTGCCGCAGTTCCTCTAGCTTTCTGCCTAGAAAATGCAAATGTGTAGAGCTGGTGTCCCCATGATGAACCAATTAGTGTTTATACGGTACAAAAATAAATGTTCCCTGCTAAAAACATTCAAAACAATAAACTCCATCAATAATACCCAGAAAACACAAACACAGAGGTTGTAGCAATATTTCAAATGGAGTTAGCCAAGAAACAATCTGATATTTCTGGTTGCATCCAGTCATACCCGGACAAAGTGGTGTGGAATTCTTATACAATGGACCAAGAAAATCACAGTAAATACGGTTTTGCAGAAAGCAAAGTCTTTTCGTTAGGCAAGTGCATAAAATGTCATCTATACAAACAGAAATATCATGTTTGTTTGTCGCAGTTCCTCTAGCTTTCTCCCTAGAAAATACAAATGTGTAGAGCTGGTGTCGCCATGTGGAACCAATTATTGTTTCTATGGCAGAAAAATAAATGTTCCCTACTAAAAACATTCAAAACAATAAAGTCCATTGATAATACCCAGAAAACACAAACACAGAGGCTGTAGCAATATTTCAGATGGAGTTAGACAAGAAACAACCGGATAATTCTGGTTGCATCCAGTCATACCCGGACAAAGTGGTGTGGAATTCATATGCAATGGACCGAGAAAATCACAGTAAAAATGGTTTTGGAGAAAGCAAAGTCTTTTCATTAGGCAAGTGCATAAAATGTCATCGATACAAACAGAAATACCATGTTTGTTCGTTGCAGTTCCTCTAGCTTTCTCACTAGAAAATACAAATATGTAGTGCTGGTGTCTCCATGTGGAACCAATAACTATTTCCAAGCACAAATTTAATGTTCCCTGATAAAAAACATTCAAAACAATAAAGTCCGTTGATAATATGCGGAAAACACAAACACAGCGGCTGTAGCAATTTCTGGGATTGAGTTAGCCAAAACACAACCGGATATTTCCGGGTTCATCCAGTAATATCCGGACAAAGTGGTGTGGAATTCGTATGCAATGGACCGAGAAAATCACAGTAAAAATGGTTTTGGAGAAAAGCAAAGTCTTTTCGTTGGCAAGTGCATAAAATGTCATCTATACAAACAGAAATATCATGTTTGTTTGTCACAGTTCCTCTAGCTTTCTCCCTAGAAAATACGAATGTGTAGAGCTGGTGTCGCCATGTGGAACCAATTAGTGTTTCTATGGTAGAAAAATAAATGTTCCCTGCTAAAAACATTCAAAACAACAAAGTCCGTTAATAATATCCGGACACACAAACACAGAGGCTGTAGCAATATTTCAGATGGAGTTAGCCAAAACACAACCGGATATATCTGGTTTCATCCAGTCATATCCGGACAAAGTGGTGTGGAATTCGTATGCAATGGACCAAGAAAATCACAGTAAAAATGGTTTTGGATAAAAGAAAACTCTTTTCATTAGGCAATTAGATAAAATGTCATCTTTACCAACGTAAATATCATGTGTGTTTGGGGCAGTTCCTCTAGCTTTCTCCCTAGAAAATGCGAATGTGTACAGCTGGTGTCCCCATGATGAACCAATTAGTGTTTCTACGGTACAAAAATAAATGTTCCCTGCTAAAAACATCCAAAACAATAAATTCCATCAATAATACCCAGAAAACACAAACACAGAGGTTGTAGCAATATTTCAGATGGAGTTAGCCAAGAAACAACCTGATATTTCTGGTTGCTTCCATTCATACCCGGACAAAGTGGTGTGGAATTCCAATGCAATGGACCGAGAAAATCACAGTAAAAATGGTTTTGGAGAAAGCAAAGTCTTTTCATTAGGCAAGTGCATAAAATGTCATCGATACAAACAGAAATCATGTTTGTTCGTCGCAGTTCCTCTATCTTTCTCCCTAGAAAACACAAATATGTAGTGCTGGTGTCTCCATGTGGAACCAATAACTGTTTCCAAGCACAAAATTAAATGTTCCCTGATAAACAACATTCAAAACAATAAAGTCCATTGATAATATCCGGAAAACACAAACACAGAGGCTGTAGCAATATTCCAGATGGAGTTAGCCAAAACACAACCGGATATTTCCGGTTTCATCCAGTTATATCCGGACAAAGTGGTGTGGAATTCGTATGCAATGGACCGAGAAAATCTCAGTAAATTGGTTTTGGAGAAAAGCAAAGTTTTTTCATTGGCAAGTGCACAAAATGTCATCAATACAAACAGAAATATCACGTTTGTTTGCCACAGTTCCTCTAGCTTTCTCCCTAGAAAATACGAACGCGTGGAGCTGGTGTTCCCATGATGAACCAATTAGTGTTTCACGGTAACAAATTAAATATTCCCCGATAAAAATATTCACAACAATAAACTCCATCGATAATATCCAGACAACACAAACAGAGAGGATTTCACAATATTTCTGATTGAGTTAGCCAAAAATAACTGGATATTTCTGGTTTAATCCAGTCATACCCTGAAAAAGTGTGTGGAATTCATATACAATGGACCGAGAAAATCACAGTAAAATTGGTTTTGGAGAAAAGCAAATTCTTTTCGTTAAGCAAGTGCATAAAATGTCATCGATACAAACAGAAATATCATGTTTGTTTGTCGCAGTTCCTCTAGCTTTCTCCCTAGAAAATACGAATGTGTAGAGCTGGTGTCGCCATGTGGAACCAATTAGTGTTTCTACGGTAGAAAAATAAATGTTCCCTGCTAAAAACATTCAAAACAATAAAGTCCGTTGATAATATCCGGAAAACACAAACACAGAGGCTGTAGCAATATTTCGGATTGAGTTAGCCAAAACACAACCGGATATCTCTGGTTTCATCCAGTCATATCCGGACAAAGTGGTGTGGAATTCTTATAAAATGGACCGAGAAAATCTCAGTAAATTGGTTTTGGAGAAAAGCAAAGTTTTTTCGATGGCAAGTGCACAAAATGTCATCAATACAAACAGAAATATCACGTTTGTTTGCCACAGTTCCTCTAGCTTTCTCCCTAGAAAATACGAACGCGTGGAGCTGGTGTTCCCATGATGAACCAATTAGTGTTTCAATGGTAACAAATTAAATATTCCCTGATAAAAACATTCACAACAATAAACTCCATCGAAAATATCCAGACAACACAAACATAGAGGCTGTAGCAATATTTCAGATGGAGTTAGCCAAGAAAAAACCTGATATTTCTGGTTTAATCCAGTCATACCCTACAAAGTGTGTGGAATTCATATACAATGGACCGAGAAAATCACAGTAAAATTGGTTTTGGAGAGAAGCAAAGTCTTTTCGTTAAGCAAGTGCATAAAATGTCATCTATACAAACAGAAATATCACGTTTGTTTGTCGCAGTTCCTCTAGCGTTCTCCCTAGAAAATACGAATGTGTAGAGCTGGTGTCGCCATGTGGAACCAATTAGTGTTTCTACGGTAGAAAAATAAATGTTCCCTGCTAAAAACATTCAAAACAATAAAGTCCGTTGATAATATCCGGAAAACACAAACACAGAGGCTGTAGCAATATTTCGGATTGAGTTAGCCAAAACACAACCGGATATCACTGGTTTCATCCAGTCATACCCGGACAAAGTGGTGTGGAATTCCTATGCAATGGACCGAGAAAATCACAGTAAAAATGGTTTTGGAGAAAGCAAAGTCTTTTCATTAGGCAAGTGCATAAAATGTCATCGATACAAACAGAAATACCATGTTTCTCCGTCGCAGTTCCTCTAGCTTTCTCCCTAGAAAATACGAATGTGTAGAGCTGGTGTCGCCATGTGGAACCAATTAGTGTTTCTACAGTAGAAAAATAAATGTTCCCTGATAAAAACATTCAAAACAATAAAGTCCGTTGATAATATCCGGAAAACACAAACACAGAGGCTGTAGCAATATTTCGGATTGAGTTAGCCAAAACACAACCGGATATCACTGGTTTCATCCAGTCATATCCGGACAAAGTGGTGTGGAATTCGTATGCAATGGACCGAGAAAATCACAGTAAAAATGGTTTTGGAGAAAAGCCAACTCTTTTCATTAGGCTATTAGATAAAATGTCATCTTTACCAACAGAAATATCATGTGTGTTTGCCGCAGTTCCTCTAGCTTTCTCCCTAGAAAATGCGAATGTGTAGAGCTGGTGTCCCCATGATGAACCAATTAGTGTTTCTACGGTACAAAAATAAATGTTCCCTGCTAAAAACATTCAAAACAATAAACTCCATCGTTAATATCCAGAAAACACAAACACAGAGGCTGTAGCAATATTTCAGATGGAGTTAACCAAGAAACAACCTGATATTTCTGGTTGCATCCAGTCATACCCGGACAAAGTGGTGTGGAATTCCTATGCAATGGACCGAGAAAATCACAGTAAAAATGGTTTTGGAGAAAGCAAATTCTTTTCATTAGGCAAGTGCATAAAATGTCATCGATACAAACAGAAATACCATGTTTCTTCGTCGCAGTTCCTCTAGCTTTCTCCCTAGAAAATCCAAATGTGTAGAGCTGGTGTCGCCATGTGGAACCAATAAGTATTTCCAAGCACAAAATTAAATGTTCCCTGATAAAAAACATTCAAAACAATAAAGTCCATTGATAATATCCAGAAAACACAAACACAGAGGCTGTAGCAATATTTCAGATGGAGTTAGCCAAGAAAAAACCTGATATTTCTGGTTGCATCCAGTCATACCCGGACAAAGTGGTGTGGAATTCCTATGCAATGGACTGAGAAAATCACAGTAAAAATGGTTTTGGAGAAAGCAAAGTCTTTTCATTAGGCAAGTGCATAAAATGTCATCGATACAAACAGAAATACCATGTTTGTTCGTCGCAGTTCCTCTAGCTTTCTCCCTAGAAAATACAAATATGTAGTGCTGGTGTCTCCATGTGGAACCAATAACTTTTTCCAAGCACAAAATTAAATGTTCCCTGATAAAAAACATTCAAAACAATAAAGTCCGTTGATAATATCCGGAAAACACAAACACAGCGGCTGTAGCAATTTCTGGGATTGAGTTAGCCAAGAAACAACCGGATATTTCCGGTTTCATCCAGTCATATCCGGACAAAGTGGTGTGGAATTCGTATGCAATGGACCGAGAAAATCTCAGTAAAAATGGTTTTGGAGAAAAGCAAAGTTTTTTCGTTGGCAAGTGCATAAAATGTCATCGATACAAACAGAAATACCACGTTTGTTTGCCACAGCTCCTTTAGATTTCTCCCTAGAAAATATGAACGCGTAGAGCTGGTGTTCCCATGATGAACCAATTAGTGTTTCAGCGGTAAGAAATTAAATGTTCCCTGATAAAAACATTCACAACAATAAACTCCATCGATAATATCCAGAAAACACAAACAGAGAGGATTTCACAATATTTCTGATTGAGTTAGCCAAAAATAACTGGATATTTCTGGTTTAATCCAGTCCTACCCTGACAAAGTGTGTGGAATTCATATGCAATGGACCGAGAAAATCACAGTAAAAATGGTTTTGGAGAAAAGCAAAGTCTTTTCGTTAAGCAAGTGCATAAAATGTCATCTATACAAACAGAAATATCATGTTTGTTTGTCGCAGTTCCTCTAGCTTTCTCCCTAGAAAATACGAATGTGTAGAGCTGGTGTCACCATGTGGAACCAATTAGTGTTTCTACAGTAGAAAAATAAATGTTCCCTGATAAAAACATTCAAAACAATAAAGTCCGTTGATAATATCCGGAAAACACAAACACAGAGGCTGTAGCAATATTTCGGATTGAGTTAGCCAAAACAAAACCGGATATCTCTGGTTTCATCCAGTCATATCCGGACAAAGTGGGGTGGAATTCGTATGCAATGGACCGAGAAAATCTCAGTAAATTGGTTTTGGAGAAAAGCAAAGTTTTTTCGTTGGCAAGTGCACAAAATGTCATCAATACAAACAGAAATATCACTTTGTTTGCCAAAGTTCCTCTAGCTTTCTCCCTAGAAAATACGAACGCGTGGAGCTGGTGTTCCCATGATGAACCAATTAGTGTTTCAACGGTAACAAATTAAATATTCCCCGATAAAAACATTCACAACAATAAACTCCATCGATAATATCCAGACAACACAAACAGAGAGGCTTTCACAATATTTCTGATTGAGTTAGCCAAAAATAACTGGATATTTCTGGTTTAATCCAGTCATACCCTGACAAAGTGTGTGGAATTCATATACAATGAACCGAAAAAATCACAGTAAAATTGGTTTTGGAGAAAAGCAAAGTCTTTTCGTTAAGCAAGTGCATAAAATGTCATCGATACAAACAGAAATATCATGTTTGTTTGTCGCAGTTCCTCTAGCTTTCTCCCTAGAAAATACGAATGTGTAGAGCTGGTGTCGCCATGTGGAACCAATTAGTGTTTCTACAGTAGAAAAATAAATGTTCCCTGATAAAAACATTCAAAACAATAAAGTCCGTTGATAATATCCAGAAAACACAAACACAGAGGCTGTAGCAATATTTCGGATTGAGTTAGCCAAAACACAACCGGATATCTCTGGTTTCATCCAGTCATATCCGGACAAAGTGGTGTGGAATTCGTATGCAATGGACCGAGAAAATCTCAGTAAATTGGTTTTGGAGAAAAGCAAAGTTTTTTCGTTGGCAAGTGCACAAAATGTCATCAATACAAACAGAAATATCACTTTGTTTGCCACAGTTCCTCTAGCTTTCTCCCTAGAAAATACGAACGCGTGGAGCTGGTGTTCCCATGATGAACCAATTAGTGTTTCAACGGTAACAAATTAAATATTCCCCGATAAAAACATTCACAACAATAAACTCCATCGATAATATCCAGACAACACAAACAGAGAGGCTTTCACAATATTTCTGATTGAGTTAGCCAAAAATAACTGGATATTTCTGGTTTAATCCAGTCATACCCTGACAAAGTGTGTGGAATTCATATACAATGGACCCAGAAAATCACAGTAAAATTGGTTTTGGAGAAAAGCAAAGTCTTTTCGTTAAGCAAGTGCATAAAATGTCATCGATACAAACAGAAATATCATGTTTGTTTGTCGCAGTTCCTCTAGCTTTCTCCCTAGAAAATACGAATGTGTAGAGCTGGTGTCGCCATGTGGAACCAATTAGTGTTTCTACGGTAGAAAAATAAATGTTCCCTGATAAAAACATTTAAAACAATAAAGTCCCTTGATAATATCCAGAAAACACAAACACAGCGGCTGTAGCAATTTCTGGGATGGAGTTAGCCAAAACACAACCGGATATCTCTGGTTTCATCCAGTCATATCCGGACAAAGTGGTGTGGAATTCGTATGCAATGGACCAAGAAAATCACAGTAAAAATGGTTTTGGAGAAAAGCAAACTCTTTTCATTAGGCTATTAGATAAAATGTCATCTTTACCAACAGAAATATCATGTGTGTTTGCCGCAGTTCCACTAGCTTTCTCCCTAGAAAATACGAATGTGTAGAGCTGGTGTCGCCATGATGAACCAATTAGTGTTTCTACGGTACAAAAATAAATGTTTCCTGCTAAAAACATTCAAAACAATAAACTCCATCAAAATATCCAGAAAACACAAACACAGAGGCTGTAGCAATATTTCAGATGGAGTTAGCCAAGAAACAACCTGATATTTCTGGTTGCATCCAGTCATACCCGGACAAAGTGGTGTGGAATTCCTATGCAATGGACCGAGAAAATCACAGTAAAAATGGTTTTGGAGAAAGCAAAGTCTTTTCATTAGGCAAGTGCATAAAATGTCATCGATACAAACAGAAATACCATGTTTGTTCGTCGCAGTTCCTCTAGCTTTCTCCCTAGAAAATACAAATATGTAGTGCTGGTGTCTCCATGTGGAACCAATAACTTTTTCCAAGCACAAAATTAAATGTTCCCTGATAAAAAACATTCAAAACAATAAAGTCCGTTGATAATATCCGGAAAACACAAACACAGCGGCTGTAGCAATTTCTGGGATTGAGTTAGCCAAGAAACAACCGGATATTTCCGGTTTCATCCAGTCATATCCGGACAAAGTGGTGTGCAATTCGTATGCAATGGACCGAGAAAATCTCAGTAAAAATGGTTTTGGAGAAAAGTAAAGTTTTTTCGTTGGCAAGTGCATAAAATGTCATCGATACAAACAGAAATACCACGTTTGTTTGCCACAGCTCCTTTAGATTTCTCCCTAGAAAATATGAACGCATAGAGCTGGTGTTCCCATGATGAACCAATTAGTGTTTCAGCGGTAAGAAATTAAATGTTCCCTGATAAAAACATTCACAACAATAAACTCCATCGATAATATCCAGAAAAACAAACAGAGAGGATTTCACAATATTTCTGATTGAGTTAGGCAAAAATAACTGGATATTTCAGGTTTAATCCAGTCCTACCCTCACAAAGTGTGTGGAATTCATATGCAATGGACCGAGAAAATCACAGTAAAAATGGTTTTGGAGAAAAGCAAAGTCTTTTCGTTAAGCAAGTGCATAAAATGTCATCTATACAAACAGAAATATCATGTTTGTTTGTCGCAGTTCCTCTAGCTTTCTCCCTAGAAAATACGAATGTGTAGAGCTGGTGTCACCATGTGGAACCAATTAGTGTTTCTAGAGTAGAAAAATAAATGTTCCCTGATAAAAACATTCAAAACAATAAAGTCCGTTGATAATATCCGGAAAACACAAACACAGAGGCTGTAGCAATATTTCAGATAGAGTTAACCCAAACACAACCGGATATCTCTGGTTTCATCCAGTCATATCCGGACAAAGTGGTGTGGAATTCGTATGCAATGGACTGAGAAAATCTCAGTAAATTGGTTTTGGAGAAAAGCAAAGTTTTTTCGTTGGCAAGTGCACAAAATGTCATCAATACAAACAGAAATATCACTTTGTTTGCCACAGTTCCTCTAGCTTTCTCCCTAGAAAATACGAACGCGTGGAGCTGGTGTTCCCATGATAAACCAATTAGTGTTTCAACGGTAACAAATTAAATATTCCCCGATAAAAACATTCAGAACAATAAACTCCATCGATAATATCCAGACAACACAAACAGAGAGGCTTTCACAATATTTCTGATTGAGTTAGCCAAAAATAACTGGATATTTCTGGTTTAATCCAGTCATACCCTGACAAAGTGTGTGGAATTCATATACAATGGACCGAGAAAATCACAGTAAAAGTGGTTTTGGAGAAAAGCAAAGTCTTTTCGTTAAGCAAGTGCATAAAATGTCATCTATACAAACAGAAATATCATGTTTCTTTGTCGCAGTTCCTCTAGCTTTCTCCCTAGAAAATACGAATGTGTAGAGCTGGTGTCACCATGTGGAACCAATTAGTGTTTCTACGGTAGAAAAATAAATGTTCCCTGATAAAAACATTCAAAACAATAAAGTTCCTATAATATCCAGAAAACACAAACACAGCGGCTGTAGCAATTTCTGGGATGGAGTTAGCCAAAACACAACCGGATATCTCTGGTTTCATCCAGTCATATCCGGACAAAGTGGTGTGGAATTCGTATGCAATGGACCGAGAAAATCTCAGTAAATTGGTTTTGGAGAACAGCAAAGTTTTTTCGTTGGCAAGTGCATAAAATGGCATCGATACAAACAGAAACACCACGTTTGTTTGCCACAGCTCCTCTAGATTTCTCCCTAGAAAATATGAACGCGTAGAGCTGGTGTTCCCATGATGAACCAATTAGTGTTTCAACGGTAAGAAATTAAATGTTCCCCGATAAAAACATTCACAACAATAAACTCGATCGATAATATCCAGAAAACACAAACAGAGAGGATTTCACAATATTTTTGATTGAGTTAGCCAAAAATAACTGGATATTTCTGGTTTAATCCAGTCCTACCCTGACAAAGTGTGTGGAATTCATATGCAATGGACCGAGAAAATCACAGTAAAAATGGTTTTGGAGAAAAGCAAAGTCTTTTCGTTAAGCAAGTGCATAAAATGTCATCGATACAAACAGAAATATCATGTTTGTTTGTCGCAGTTCCTCTAGCTTTCTCCCTAGAAAATACGAATGTGTAGAGCTGGTGTCGCCATGTGGAACCAATTAGTGTTTCTACAGTAGAAAAATAAATGTTCCCTGATAAAAACATTCAAAACAATAAAGTCCGTTGATAATATCCAGAAAACACAAACACAGAGGCTGTAGCAATATTTCGGATTGAGTTAGCCAAAACACAACCGGATATCTCTGGTTTCATCCAGTCATATCCGGACAAAGTGGTGTGGAATTCGTATGCAATGGACCGAGAAAATCTCAGTAAATTGGTTTTGGAGAAAAGCAAAGTTTTTTCGTTGGCAAGTGCACAAAATGTCATCAATACAAACAGAAATATCACTTTGTTTGCCACAGTTCCTCTAGCTTTCTCCCTAGAAAATACGAACGCGTGGAGCTGGTGTTCCCATGATGAACCAATTAGTGTTTCAACGGTAACAAATTAAATATTCCCCGATAAAAACATTCACAACAATAAACTCCATCGATAATATCCAGACAACACAAACAGAGAGGCTTTCACAATATTTCTGATTGAGTTAGCCAAAAATAACTGGATATTTCTGGTTTAATCCAGTCATACCCTGACAAAGTGTGTGGAATTCATATACAATGGACCCAGAAAATCACAGTAAAATTGGTTTTGGAGAAAAGCAAAGTCTTTTCGTTAAGCAAGTGCATAAAATGTCATCGATACAAACAGAAATATCATGTTTGTTTGTCGCAGTTCCTCTAGCTTTCTCCCTAGAAAATACGAATGTGTAGAGCTGGTGTCGCCATGTGGAACCAATTAGTGTTTCTACGGTAGAAAAATAAATGTTCCCTGATAAAAACATTTAAAACAATAAAGTCCCTTGATAATATCCAGAAAACACAAACACAGCGGCTGTAGCAATTTCTGGGATGGAGTTAGCCAAAACACAACCGGATATCTCTGGTTTCATCCAGTCATATCCGGACAAAGTGGTGTGGAATTCGTATGCAATGGACCAAGAAAATCACAGTAAAAATGGTTTTGGAGAAAAGCAAACTCTTTTCATTAGGCTATTAGATAAAATGTCATCTTTACCAACAGAAATATCATGTGTGTTTGCCGCAGTTCCACTAGCTTTCTCCCTAGAAAATACGAATGTGTAGAGCTGGTGTCCCCATGATGAACCAATTAGTGTTTCTACGGTACAAAAATAAATGTTTCCTGCTAAAAACATTCAAAACAATAAACTCCATCAAAATATCCGGAAAACACAAACACAGAGGCTGTAGCAATATTTCAGATGGAGTTAGCCAAGAAACAACCTGATATTTCTGGTTGCATCCAGTCATACCCGGACAAAGTGGTGTGGAATTCCTATGCAATGGACCGAGAAAATCACAGTAAAAATGGTTTTGGAGAAAGCAAAGTCTTTTCATTAGGCAAGTGCATAAAATGTCATCGATACAAACAGAAATACCATGTTTGTTCGTCGCAGTTCCTCTAGCTTTCTCCCTAGAAAATACAAATATGTAGTGCTGGTGTCTCCATGTGGAACCAATAACTTTTTCCAAGCACAAAATTAAATGTTCCCTGATAAAAAACATTCAAAACAATAAAGTCCGTTGATAATATCCGGAAAACACAAACACAGCTGCTGTAGCAATTTCTGGGATTGAGTTAGCCAAGAAACAACCGGATATTTCCGGTTTCATCCAGTCATATCCGGACAAAGTGGTGTGCAATTCGTATGCAATGGACCGAGAAAATCTCAGTAAAAATGGTTTTGGAGAAAAGTAAAGTTTTTTCGTTGGCAAGTGCATAAAATGTCATCGATACAAACAGAAATACCACGTTTGTTTGCCACAGCTCTTTAGATTTCTCCCTAGAAAATATGAACGCATAGAGCTGGTGTTCCCATGATGAACCAATTAGTGTTTCAGCGGTAAGAAATTAAATGTTCCCTGATAAAAACATTCACAACAATAAACTCCATCGATAATATCCAGAAAAACAAACAGAGAGGATTTCACAATATTTCTGATTGAGTTAGGCAAAAATAACTGGATATTTCAGGTTTAATCCAGTCCTACCCTCACAAAGTGTGTGGAATTCATATGCAATGGACCGAGAAAATCACAGTAAAAATGGTTTTGGAGAAAAGCAAAGTCTTTTCGTTAAGCAAGTGCATAAAATGTCATCTATACAAACAGAAATATCATGTTTGTTTGTCGCAGTTCCTCTAGCTTTCTCCCTAGAAAATACGAATGTGTAGAGCTGGTGTCTCCATGTGGAACCAATAACTGTTTCCAAGCACAAATTTAATGTTCCCTGATAAAAAACAATCAAAACAATAAAGTCCGTTGATAATAACTGGAAAACACAAACACAGAGGCTGCAGCAATATTTCGGATTGAGTTAGCCAAAACACAACCGGATATCTCTGGTTTCATCCAGTCATATCCGGACAAAGTGGTGTGGAATTCGTATGCAATGGACCGAGAAAATCTCAGTAAATTGGTTTTTGAGAAAAGCAAAGTTTTTTCGTTGGCAAGTGCACAAAATGTCATCAATACAAACAGAAATATCACTTTGTTTGCCACAGTTCCTCTAGCTTTCCATGCCAGAAAATACGAATGTGTAGAGCTGGTGTCGCCATGTGGAACCAATTAGTGTTTCTACGGTAGAAAAATAAATGTTCCCTATAAAAAACATTCAAAACAATAAATTCCGTTGATAATATCCAGAAAACACAAACACAGTGGCTGTAATAATATTTCAGATTGTGTTAGCCAAAACACATCCAGATATTTCTGGTTTCATCCAGTCATATCCAGACAAAGAGGTGTGGAATTCGTATACAATGGACTGAGAAAATCACAGTAAAAATGGTTTTGGAGAAAAGCAAAGTCTTTTCGTTAGGCAAGTGCATAAAATGTCATCTATGCAAACAGAAATATCATGTTTGTTTGTCGCAGTTCCTCTAGCTTTCTCCCTAGAAAATACGAATGTGTAGAGCTGGTGTCGCCATGTCGAACCGATTAGTGTTTCAACGGTAACAAATTAAATATTCCCCGATAAAAACATTCACAACAATAAACTCCATCGATAATATCCAGACAACACAAACAGAGAGGCTTTCACAATATTTCTGATTGAGTTAGCCAAAAATAACTGGATATTTCTGGTTTAATCCAGTCATACCCTGACAAAGTGTGTGGAATTCATATACAATGGACCGAGAAAATCACAGTAAAATTGGTTTTGGAGAAAAGCAAAGTCTTTTCGTTAAGCAAGTGCATAAAATGTCATCTATACAAACAGAAATATCATGTTTGTTTGTCGCAGTTCCTCTAGCTTTCTCCATAGAAAATACGAATGTGTAGAGCTGGTGTCGCCATGTGGAACCAATTAGTGTTTCTACGGTAGAAAAATAAATGTTCCCTGCTAAAAACATTCAAAACAATAAAGTCCGTTGATAATATCCGGAAAACACAAACACAGAGGCTGTAGCAATATTTCAGATGGAGTTAGCCAAAACACAACCGGATATCTCTGGTTTCATCCAGTCATATCCGGACAAAGTGGTGTGGAATTCGTATGCAATGGACCGAGAAAATCTCAGTAAATTGGTTTTGGAGAAAAGCAAAGTTTTTTCGTTGGCAAGTGCACAAAATGTCATCAATACAAACAGAAATATCACGTTTGTTTGCTACAGTTCCTCTAGCTTTCTCCCTAGAAAATAAGAACACGTGGAGCTGGTGTTCCCATGATGAACCAATTAGTGTTTAAACGGTAACAAATTAAATATTCCCTTATAAAAACATTCACAACAATAAACTCCATCGATAATATCCAGACAACACAAACATAGAGGCTGTAGCAATATTTCAGATGGAGTTAGCCAAGAAACAACCTGATATTTCTGGTTTAATCCAGTCATACCCTGACAAAGTGTGTGGAATTCATATACAATGGACCGAGAAAACCACAGTAAAATTGGTTTTGGAGAGAAGCAAAGTCTTTTCGTTAAGCAAGTGCATAAAATGTCATCTATACAAACAGAAATATCACGTTTGTTTGTCGCAGTTCCTCTAGCTTTCTCCCTAGAAAATAAAAATCTGTAGAGCTGGTGTCGCCATGTGGAAGCAATTAGTGTTTCTACAGTAGAAAAATAAATGTTCCCTGCTAAAAACATTCAAAACAATAAAGTCCGTTGATAATATCCCGAAAACACAAACACAGAGGCTGTAGCAATATTTCGGATGGAGTTAGCCAAAACACAACTGGATATCTCTGGTTTCATCCAGTCATATCCGGACAAAGTGGTGTGGAATTCGTATGCAATGGACCAAGAAAATCACAGTAAAATGGTTTTGGAGAAAAGCAAACTCTTTTCATTAGGCAATTAGATAAAATGTCATCTTTACCAACAGAAATATCATGTATGTTTGCCGCAGTTCCTCTAGCTTTCTCCCTAGAAAATGCGAATGTGTAGAGCTGGTGTCCCTATGATGAACCAATTAGTGTTTCTACGGTACAAAAATAAATGTTCCCTGCTAAAAACATTCAAAACAATAAACTCCATCAAAATATCCAGAAAACACAAACACAGAGGCTGTAGCAATATTTCAGATGGAGTTAGCCAAGAAACAACCTGATATTTCTGGTTGCATCCAGTCATACCCGGACAAAGTGGTGTGGAATTCCTATGCAATGGACCGAGAAAATCAGAGTAAAAATGGTTTTGGAGAAAAGCAATGTCTTTTGGTTAGGCCAGTGCATAAATTGTCATCGATACAAACAGAAATACCATGTTTCTTCGTCGCAGTTCCTCTAGCTTTCGCCCTAGAAAATACAAATATGTAGTGCTTGTGTCTCCACGTGGAACCAATAACTGTTTCCAAGCACAAAATTAAATGTTCCCTGATAAAAAACATTCAAAACAATAAAGTCCGTTGATAATATCCGGAAAACACAAACACAGAGGCTGTAGCAATATTTCAGATGGAGTTAGCCAAAACACAACCAGATATTTCTGGTTTCATCCAGTCATATCCGGACAAAGTGGTGTGGAATTCGTATACAATGGACTGAGAAAATTACAATAAAAATGGTTTTGGAGAAAAGCAAAGTCTTTTCGTTAGGCAAGTGCATAAAATGTCATCTATACAAACAGAAATATCATGTTTGTTTGTCGCAGTTCCTCTAGCTTTCTCCCTAGAAAATACGAATGTGTAGAGCTGGTGTCACCATGTGGAACCAATTAGTGTTTCTACGGCAGAAAAATAAATGTTCCCTGCTAAAAACATTCAAAACAATAAAGTCTTTTGATAATATCCGGAAAACACAAACACAGAGGCTGTAGCAGTATTTCAGATGGAGTTAGCCAAGAAACCACCTGATATTTCTGGTTGCATCCAGTCATACCCGGACAAAGTGGTGTGGAATTCCTATGCAATGGACCGAGAAAATCACAGTAAAAATGGTTTTGGAGAAAGCAAAGTCTTTTCATTAGGCAAGTGCATAAAATGTCATCGATACAAACAGAAATACCATGTTTGTTCGTTGCAGTTCCTCTAGCATTCTCCCTAGAAAATACAAATATGTAGTGCTGGTGTCTCCATGTGGAACCAATAAGTATTTCCAAGCACAAAATTAAATGTTCCCTGATAAAAAACATTCAAAACAATAAAGTCCATTGATAATATCCGGAAAACACAAACACAGAGGCTGTAGCAATATTTCAGATGGAGTTAGCCAAGAAACAACCTGATATTTCTGGTTGCATCCAGTCATACCTGGACAAAGTGGTGTGGAATTCCTATGCAATGGACCGAGAAAATCACAGTAAAAATGGTTTTGGAGAAAGCAAAGTCTTTTCATTAGGCAAGTGCATAAAATGTCATCTATACAAACAGAAATACCATGTTTGTTCGTCGCAGTTCCTCTAGCTTTCTCCCTAGAAAATACAAATATGTAGTGCTGTTGTCTCCATGTGGAACTAATAAGAATTCCCAAGCACAAAATTAAATGTTCCCTGATAAAAAACATTCAAAACAATAAATTCCGTTGATAATATCCATAAAACACAAACACAGAGGCTGTAGCAATATTTCAGAAGGAGTTATCCAAGAAACAACCTGATATTTCTGGTGGCATCCAGTCATACCCGGACACAGTGGTGTGGAATTCCTATGCAATGGACCGAGAAAATCACAGTAAAAATGGTTTTGGAGGAAGCAAAGTCTTTTCATTAGGCAAGTGCATAAAATGTCATCGATACAAACAGAAATACCATGTTTGTTCGTCGCAGTTCCTCGAGCTTTCTCCCTAGAAAATACAAATATGTAGTGCTGGTGTCTCCATGTGGAACCAATAACTGTTTCCAAGCACAAATTTAATATTCCCTGATAAAAAACATTCAAAACAATAAAGTCCGTTGATAATATCCGGAAAACACAAACACAGAGGCTGTAGCAATATTTCAGATGGAGTTAGCCAAACTCAACCGCATATTTCTGGTTGCATCCAGTCATATCCGGACAAAGTGGTGTGGAATTCATATGCAATGGACCCAGAAAATCAGAGTAAAAATGGTTTTGGAGTAAAGCAATGTCTTTTGGTTAGGCCAGTGCATAAAATGTCATCGATACAAACAGCAATACCATGTTTCTTCGTCACAGTTCCTCTAGCTTTCGCCCTAGAAAATACAAATATGTAGTGCTTGTATCTCCACGTGGAACCAATAACTCTTTCCAAGTACAAAATTAAATGTTCCCTGATAAAAAACATTCAAAACAATAAAGTCCGTTGATAATATCCGGAAAACACAAACACAGAGGCTGTAGCAATATTTCAGATGGAGTTAGCCAAAACACAACCAGATATTTCTGGTTTCATCCAGTCATATCCGGACAAAGTGGTGTGGAATTCGTATACAATGGACTGAGAAAATCGCAGTAAAAATGGTTTTGGAGAAAAGCAAAGTCTTTTCGTTAGGCAAGTGCATAAAATGTCATCTATACAAACAGAAATATCATGTTTGTTTGTCGCAGTTCCTCTAGCTTTCTCCCTAGAAAATACGAATGTGTAGAGCTGGTGTCACCATGTGGAACCAATTAGTGTTTCTACGGCAGAAAAATAAATGTGCCCTGCTCAAAACATTCAAAACAATAAAGTCTTTTGATAATATCCGGAAAACACAAACACAGAGGCTGTAGCAGTATTTCAGATGGAGTTAGCCAAGAAACCACCTGATATTTCTGGTTGCATCCAGTCATACCCGGACAAAGTGGTGTGGAATTCCTATGCAATGGACCGAGAAAATCACAGTAAAAATGGTTTTGGAGAAAGCAAAGTCTTTTCATTAGGCAAGTGCATAAAATGTCATCGATACAAACAGAAATACCATGTTTGTTCGTTGCAGTTCCTCTAGCATTCTCCCTAGAAAATACAAATATGTAGTGCTGGTGTCTCCATGTGGAACCAATAAGTATTTCCAAGCACAAAATTAAATGTTCCCTGATAAAAAACATTCAAAACAATAAAGTCCATTGATAATATCCGGAAAACACAAACACAGAGGCTGTAGCAATATTTCAGATGGAGTTAGCCAAGAAACAACCTGATATTTCTGGTTGCATCCAGTCATACCTGGACAAAGTGGTGTGGAATTCCTATGCAATGGACCGAGAAAATCACAGTAAAAATGGTTTTGGAGAAAGCAAAGTCTTTTCATTAGGCAAGTGCATAAAATGTCATCTATACAAACAGAAATACAATGTTTCTTCGTCGCAGTTCCTCTAGCTTTCTCCCTAGAAAATACAAATATGTAGTGCTGTTGTCTCCATGTGGAACTAATAAGAATTTCCAAGCACAAAATTAAATGTTCCCTGATAAAAAACATTCAAAACAATAAAGTCCGTTGATAATATCCATAAAACACAAACACAGAGGCTGTAGCAATATTTCAGATGGAGTTATCCAAGAAACAACCTGATATTTCTGGTGGCATCCAGTCATACCCGGACAAAGTGGTGTGGAATTTGTATGCAATGGACCGAGAAAATCACAGTAAAAATGGTTTTGGAGGAAGCAAAGTCTTTTCATTAGGCAAGTGCATACAATGTCATCGATACAAACAGAAATACCATGTTTGTTCGTCGCAGTTCCTCTAGCTTTCTCCCTAGAAAATACAACTATGTAGTGCTGGTGTCTCCATGTGGAACCAATAAGTATTCCAAGCACAAAATTAAATGTTCCCTGATAAAAAACATTCAAAACAATAAAGTCCGTTGATAATATCCGGAAAACACAAACACAGAGGCTGTAGCAATATTTCAGAAGGAGTTAGCCAAGAAACAACCTGATATTTCTGGTTACATCCTGTCATACCCGCACAAAGTGGTGTGGAATTCCTATGCAATGGACCGAGAAAATCACAGTAAAAATGGTTTTGGAGAAAGCAAAGTCTTTTCATTATGCAAGTGCATAAAATGTCATCGATACAAACAGAAATACCATGTTTGTTCGTCGCAGTTCCTCTAGCTTTCTCCCTAGAAAATACAAATATGTAGTGCTGGTGTCTCCTTGTGGAACCAATAAGTATTTCCAAGCACAAAATTAAATGTTCCCTGATAAAAAACATTCAAAACAATAAAGTCCCTTGATAATATCCGGAAAACACAAACACAGCGGCTGTAGCAATTTCTGGGATGGAGTTAGCCAAAACACAACCTGATATTTCCGGTTGCATGCAGTCATATCCGGACAAAGTGGTGTGGAATTCGCGTGCAATGGACCGAGAAAATCTCAGTAAAAATGATTTTGGAAAAAAGCAAAGTTTTTTCGTTGGCAAGTGCATAAAATGTCATCGATGAAACAGAAATACCACGTTTCTTTGCCACAGCTCCTCTAGATTGCTCCCTAGCAAATATGAACGCGTAAAGCTGGTGTTCCCATGATGAACCAATTAGTGTTTCAACGGTAAGAAATTAAATGTTCCCCGATAAAAACATTCATAACAATAAACTCCATCGATAATATCCAGAAAACACAAACAGAGAGGATTTCACAATATTTTTGATTGAGTTAGCCAAAAATAACTGGATATTTCTGGTTTAATCCAGTCCTACCCTGACAAAGTGTGTGGAATTCATATACAATGGACTGAGAAAATCACAGTAAAAATGGTTTTGGAGAAAAGCAAAGTCTTTTCGTTCAGCAAGTGCATAAAATGTCATCGATACAAACAGAAATATCATGTTTGTTTGTCGCAGTTCCTCTAGCTTTCTCCCTAGAAAATACGAATGTGTAGAGCTGGTGTCGCCATGTGGAACTAATTAGTGTTTCTACGGTAGAAAAATAAATGTTCCTTGCTAAAAACATTCAAAACAATAAAGTCCGTTGATAATATCCGGAAAACACAAACACAGAGGCTGTAGCAATATTTCGGATTGAGTTAGCCAAAACACAACCGGATATGTCTGGTTTCATCCAGTCATATCCGGACAAAGTGGTGTGGAATTCGTATGCAATGGACTGAGAAAATCACAGTAAAAATGGTTTTGGAGAAAGCAAAGTCTTTTCATTAGGCAAGTGCACAAAATGTCATCGATACAAACAGAAATACCATGTTTGTTTGTCGCAGTTCCTCTAGCTTTCTCCTTAGAAAATACAAATATGTAGTTCTGGTGTCTCCATGTGGAACCAATAACTGTTTCCAAGCACAAATTTAATGTTCCCTGATAAAAAACATTCAAAACAATGAAGTCCGTTGATAATATCCAGAAAACACAAACACAGAGGCTGTAGCAATATTTCAGATGGAGTTAGCCAAGAAAAAACCTGATATTTCCGGTTGCATGCAGTCATATCCGGACAAAGTGGTGTGGAATTCCTATGCAATGGACCGAGAAAATCACAGTAAAAATGGTTTTGGAGAAAGCAAAGTCTTTTCATTAGGCAAGTGCATAAAATGTCATCGATACAAACAGAAATACCATGTTTGTTCGTCGCAGTTCCTCTAGCTTTCTCCCTAGAAAATACAAATATGTAGTGCTGGTGTCTCCATGTGGAACCAATAAGTATTTCCAAGCACAAAATTAAATGTTCCCTGATAAAAAATATTCAAAACAATAAAGTCCGTTGATAATATCCGGAAAACACAAACACAGAGGCTGTAGCAATATTTCAGATGGAGTTAGCCAAAACACAACCTGATATTTCCGGTTGCATGCAGTCATATCCGGACAAAGTGGTGTGGAATTCCTATGGAATGGACCGAGAAAATCACAGTAAAAATGGTTTTGGAGAAAGCAAAGTCTTTTCATTAGGCAAGTGCATAAAATGTCATCGATACAAACAGAAATACCATGTTTGTTTGTCGCAGTTCCTCTAGCTTTCTCCCTAGAAAATACAAATATGTAGTGCTGGTGCCTCCATGTGGAACCAATAACTGTTTCCAAGCACAAAATTAAATGTTCCCTGATAAAAAACATTCAAAACAATAAAGTCCGTTGATAATATCTGGAAAACACAAACACAGCGGCTGTAGCAATTTCTGGGATTGAGTTAGCCAAAACACAACCTGATATTTCCGGTTGCATGCAGTCATATCCGGACAAAGTGGTGTGGAATTCCTATGCAATGGACCGAGAAAATCACAGTAAAAATGGTTTTGGAGAAAGCAAAGTCTTTTCATTAGGCAAGTGCATAAAATGTCATCGATACAAACAGAAATACCATGTTTGTTCGTCGCACTTCCTCTAGCTTTCTCCCTAGAAAATACAAATATGTAGTGCTGGTGTCTCCATGTGGAACCAATAAGTATTTCCAAGCACAAAATTAAATGTTCCCTGATAAAAAACATTCAAAACAATAAAGTCCGTTGATAATATCCGGAAAACACAAACACAGAGGCTGTAGCAATATTTCAGATGGAGTTAGCCAAGAAAAAACCTGATATTTCTGGTTGCATCCAGTCATACCCGGACAAAGTGGTATGGAATTCCTATGCAATGGACCGAGAAAATCACAGTAAAAATGGTTTTGGAGAAAGCAAAGTCTTTTCATTAGGCAAGTGCATAAAATGTCATCGACACAAACAGAAATACCATGTTTGTTCGTCGCAGTTCCTCTAGCTTTCTCCCTAGAAAATACAAATATGTAGTGCTTGTGCCTCCATGTGGAACCAATAACTTTTTCCAAGCACAAAATTAAATGTTCCCTGATAAAAAACATTCAAAACAATAAAGTCCGTTGATAATATCCGGAAAACACAAACACAGCGGCTGTAGCAATTTCTGGGATGGAGTTAGCCAAAACACAACCTGATATTTCCGGTTGCATGCAGTCATATCCGGACAAAGTGGTGTGAAATTCGCATGCAATGGACCGAGAAAATCTCAGTAAAAATGGTTTTGGAGAAAAGCAAAGTTTTTTCGTTGGCAAGTGCATAAAATGTCATCGATACAAACAGAAATACCACGTTTGTTTGCCACAGCTCCACTAGATTGCTCCCTAGAAAATATGAACGCGTAAAGCTGGTGTTCCCATGATGAACCAATTAGTGTTTCAACGGTAAGAAATTAAATGTTCCCCGATAAAACATTCAAAACAATAAACTCCATCGATAATATCCAGAAAACACAAACAGAGAGGATTTCACAATATTTTTGATTGAGTTAGCCAAAAATAACTGGATATTTCTGGTATAATCCAGTCCTACCCTGACAAAGTGTGTGGAATTCATATACAATGGACTGAGAAAATCACAGTAAAAATGGTTTTTGAGAAAAGCAAAGTCTTTTCGTTAAGCAAGTGCATAAAATGTCATCTATACAAACAGAAATATCATGTTTGTTTGTCGCAGTTCCTCTAGCTTTCTCCCTAGAAAATACGAATGTTTAGAGCTGGTGTCGCCATGTGGAACCAATTAGTGTTTCTACGGTAGAAAAATAAATGTTCCCTGCTAAAAACATTCAAAACAATAAAGTCCGTTGATAATATCCGGAAAACACAAACACAGAGGCTGTAGCAATATTTCAGATGGAGTTAGCCAAGAAAAAACCTGATATTTCTGGTTGCATGCAGTCATATCCGGACAAAGTGGTGTGGAATTCCTATGCAATGGACCGAGAAAATCACAGTAAAAATGGTTTTGGAGAAAGCAAAGTCTTTTCATTAGGCAAGTGCATAAAATGTCATCGATACAAACAGAAATACCATGTTTGTTCGTCGCAGTTCCTCTAGCTTTCTCCCTAGAAAATACAAATATGTAGTGCTGGTGTCTCCATGTGGAACCAATAACTTTTTCCAAGCACAAAATTAAATGTTCCCTGATAAAAAACATTCAAAACAATAAAGTCCGTTGATAATATCCGGAAAACACAAACACAGCGGCTGTAGCAATTTCTGGGATTGAGTTAGCCAAGAAACAACCGGATATTTCCGGTTTCATCCAGTCATATCCGGACAAAGTGGTGTGCAATTCGTATGCAATGGACCGAGAAAATCTCAGTAAAAATGGTTTTGGAGAAAAGTAAAGTTTTTTCGTTGGCAAGTGCATAAAATGTCATCGATACAAACAGAAATACCACGTTTGTTTGCCACAGCTCCTTTAGATTTCTCCCTAGAAAATATGAACGCATAGAGCTGGTGTTCCCATGATGAACCAATTAGTGTTTCAGCGGTAAGAAATTAAATGTTCCCTGATAAAAACATTCACAACAATAAACTCCATCGATAATATCCAGAAAAACAAACAGAGAGGATTTCACAATATTTCTGATTGAGTTAGGCAAAAATAACTGGATATTTCAGGTTTAATCCAGTCCTACCCTCACAAAGTGTGTGGAATTCATATGCAATGGACCGAGAAAATCACAGTAAAAATGGTTTTGGAGAAAAGCAAAGTCTTTTCGTTAAGCAAGTGCATAAAATGTCATCTATACAAACAGAAATATCATGTTTGTTTGTCGCAGTTCCTCTAGCTTTCTCCCTAGAAAATACGAATGTGTAGAGCTGGTGTCACCATGTGGAACCAATTAGTGTTTCTAGAGTAGAAAAATAAATGTTCCCTGATAAAAACATTCAAAACAATAAAGTCCGTTGATAATATCCGGAAAACACAAACACAGAGGCTGTAGCAATATTTCAGATAGAGTTAACCCAAACACAACCGGATATCTCTGGTTTCATCCAGTCATATCCGGACAAAGTGGTGTGGAATTCGTATGCAATGGACTGAGAAAATCTCAGTAAATTGGTTTTGGAGAAAAGCAAAGTTTTTTCGTTGGCAAGTGCACAAAATGTCATCAATACAAACAGAAATATCACTTTGTTTGCCACAGTTCCTCTAGCTTTCTCCCTAGAAAATACGAACGCGTGGAGCTGGTGTTCCCATGATAAACCAATTAGTGTTTCAACGGTAACAAATTAAATATTCCCCGATAAAAACATTCAGAACAATAAACTCCATCGATAATATCCAGACAACACAAACAGAGAGGCTTTCACAATATTTCTGATTGAGTTAGCCAAAAATAACTGGATATTTCTGGTTTAATCCAGTCATACCCTGATAAAGTGTGTGGAATTCATATACAATGGACCGAGAAAATCACAGTAAAAGTGGTTTTGGAGAAAAGCAAAGTCTTTTCGTTAAGCAAGTGCATAAAATGTCATCTATACAAACAGAAATATCATGTTTGTTTGTCGCAGTTCCTCTAGCTTTCTCCCTAGAAAATACGAATGTTTAGAGCTGGTGTCGCCATGTGGAACCAATTAGTGTTTCTACGGTAGAAAAATAAATGTTCCCTGCTAAAAACATTCAAAACAATAAAGTCCGTTGATAATATCCGGAAAACACAAACACAGAGGCTGTAGCAATATTTCAGATGGAGTTAGCCAAGAAAAAACCTGATATTTCTGGTTGCATGCAGTCATATCCGGACAAAGTGGTGTGGAATTCCTATGCAATGGACCGAGAAAATCACAGTAAAAATGGTTTTGGAGAAAGCAAAGTCTTTTCATTAGGCAAGTGCATAAAATGTCATCGATACAAACAGAAATACCATGTTTGTTCGTCGCAGTTCCTCTAGCTTTCTCCCTAGAAAATACAAATATGTAGTGCTGGTGTCTCCATGTGGAACCAATAACTTTTTCCAAGCACAAAATTAAATGTTCCCTGATAAAAAACATTCAAAACAATAAAGTCCGTTGATAATATCCGGAAAACACAAACACAGCGGCTGTAGCAATTTCTGGGATTGAGTTAGCCAAGAAACAACCGGATATTTCCGGTTTCATCCAGTCATATCCGGACAAAGTGGTGTGCAATTCGTATGCAATGGACCGAGAAAATCTCAGTAAAAATGGTTTTGGAGAAAAGTAAAGTTTTTTCGTTGGCAAGTGCATAAAATGTCATCGATACAAACAGAAATACCACGTTTGTTTGCCACAGCTCCTTTAGATTTCTCCCTAGAAAATATGAACGCATAGAGCTGGTGTTCCCATGATGAACCAATTAGTGTTTCAGCGGTAAGAAATTAAATGTTCCCTGATAAAAACATTCACAACAATAAACTCCATCGATAATATCCAGAAAAACAAACAGAGAGGATTTCACAATATTTCTGATTGAGTTAGGCAAAAATAACTGGATATTTCAGGTTTAATCCAGTCCTACCCTCACAAAGTGTGTGGAATTCATATGCAATGGACCGAGAAAATCACAGTAAAAATGGTTTTGGAGAAAAGCAAAGTCTTTTCGTTAAGCAAGTGCATAAAATGTCATCTATACAAACAGAAATATCATGTTTGTTTGTCGCAGTTCCTCTAGCTTTCTCCCTAGAAAATACGAATGTGTAGAGCTGGTGTCACCATGTGGAACCAATTAGTGTTTCTAGAGTAGAAAAATAAATGTTCCCTGATAAAAACATTCAAAACAATAAAGTCCGTTGATAATATCCGGAAAACACAAACACAGAGGCTGTAGCAATATTTCAGATAGAGTTAACCCAAACACAACCGGATATCTCTGGTTTCATCCAGTCATATCCGGACAAAGTGGTGTGGAATTCGTATGCAATGGACTGAGAAAATCTCAGTAAATTGGTTTTGGAGAAAAGCAAAGTTTTTTCGTTGGCAAGTGCACAAAATGTCATCAATACAAACAGAAATATCACTTTGTTTGCCACAGTTCCTCTAGCTTTCTCCCTAGAAAATACGAACGCGTGGAGCTGGTGTTCCCATGATAAACCAATTAGTGTTTCAACGGTAACAAATTAAATATTCCCCGATAAAAACATTCAGAACAATAAACTCCATCGATAATATCCAGACAACACAAACAGAGAGGCTTTCACAATATTTCTGATTGAGTTAGCCAAAAATAACTGGATATTTCTGGTTTAATCCAGTCATACCCTGACAAAGTGTGTGGAATTCATATACAATGGACCGAGAAAATCACAGTAAAAGTGGTTTTGGAGAAAAGCAAAGTCTTTTCGTTAAGCAAGTGCATAAAATGTCATCTATACAAACAGAAATATCATGTTTCTTTGTCGCAGTTCCTCTAGCTTTCTCCCTAGAAAATACGAATGTGTAGAGCTGGTGTCACCATGTGGAACCAATTAGTGTTTCTACGGTAGAAAAATAAATGTTCCCTGATAAAAACATTCAAAACAATAAAGTTCCTATAATATCCAGAAAACACAAACACAGCGGCTGTAGCAATTTCTGGGATGGAGTTAGCCAAAACACAACCGGATATCTCTGGTTTCATCCAGTCATATCCGGACAAAGTGGTGTGGAATTCGTATGCAATGGACCGAGAAAATCTCAGTAAATTGGTTTTGGAGAACAGCAAAGTTTTTTCGTTGGCAAGTGCATAAAATGTCATCGATACAAACAGAAATACCACGTTTGTTTGCCACAGCTCCTCTAGATTTCTCCCTAGAAAATATGAACGCGTAGAGCTGGTGTTCCCATGATGAACCAATTAGTGTTTCAACGGTAAGAAATTAAATGTTCCCCGATAAAAACATTCACAACAATAAACTCGATCGATAATATCCAGAAAACACAAACAGAGAGGATTTCACAATATTTTTGATTGAGTTAGCCAAAAATAACTGGATATTTCTGGTTTAATCCAGTCCTACCCTGACAAAGTGTGTGGAATTCATATACAATGGACTGAGAAAATCACAGTAAAAATGGTTTTTGAGAAAAGCAAAGTCTTTTCGTTAAGCAAGTGCATAAAATGTCATCTATACAAATAGAAATATCATGTTTGTTTGTCGCAGTTCCTCTAGCTTTCTCCCTAGAAAATACGAATGTTTAGAGCTGGTGTCGCCATGTGGAACCAATTAGTGTTTCTACGGTAGAAAAATAAATGTTCCCTGCTAAAAACATTCAAAACAATAAAGTCCGTTGATAATATCCGGAAAACACAAACACAGAGGCTGTAGCAATATTTCAGATGGAGTTAGCCAAGAAAAAACCTGATATTTCTGGTTGCATGCAGTCATATCCGGACAAAGTGGTGTGGAATTCCTATGCAATGGACCGAGAAAATCACAGTAAAAATGGTTTTGGAGAAAGCAAAGTCTTTTCATTAGGCAAGTGCATAAAATGTCATCGATACAAACAGAAATACCATGTTTGTTCGTCGCAGTTCCTCTAGCTTTCTCCCTAGAAAATACAAATATGTAGTGCTGGTGTCTCCATGTGGAACCAATAAGTATTTCCAAGCACAAAATTAAATGTTCCCTGATAAAAAACATTCAAAACAATAAAGTCCGTTGATAATATCCGGAAAACACAAACACAGAGGCTGTAGCAATATTTCAGATGGAGTTAGCCAAGAAAAAACCTGATATTTCTGGTTGCATCCAGTCATACCCGGACAAAGTGGTATGGAATTCCTATGCAATGGACCGAGAAAATCACAGTAAAAATGGTTTTGGAGAAAGCAAAGTCTTTTCATTAGGCAAGTGCATAAAATGTCATCGACACAAACAGAAATACCATGTTTGTTCGTCGCAGTTCCTCTAGCTTTCTCCCTAGAAAATACAAATATGTAGTGCTTGTGCCTCCATGTGGAACCAATAACTTTTTCCAAGCACAAAATTAAATGTTCCCTGATAAAAAACATTCAAAACAATAAAGTCCGTTGATAATATCCGGAAAACACAAACACAGCGGCTGTAGCAATTTCTGGGATGGAGTTACCAAAACACAACCTGATATTTCCGGTTGCATGCAGTCATATCCGGACAAAGTGGTGTGAAATTCGCATGCAATGGACCGAGAAAATCTCAGTAAAAATGGTTTTGGAGAAAAGCAAAGTTTTTTCGTTGGCAAGTGCATAAAATGTCATCGATACAAACAGAAATACCACGTTTGTTTGCCACAGCTCCTCTAGATTGCTCCCTAGAAAATATGAACGCGTAGAGCTGGTGTTCCCATGATGAACCAATTAGTGTTTCAACGGTAAGAAATTAAATGTTCCCCGATAAAACATTCAAAACAATAAACTCCATCGATAATATCCAGAAAACACAAACAGAGAGGATTTCACAATATTTTTGATTGAGTTAGCCAAAAATAACTTTATATTTCTGGTTTAATCCAGTAATACCCTGACAAAGTGTGTGGAATTCATATACAATGGACTGAGAAAATCACAGTAAAAATGGTTTTTGAGAAAAGCAAAGTCTTTTCGTTAAGCAAGTGCATAAAATGTCATCTATACAAACAGAAATATCAAGTTTGTTTGTCGCAGTTCCTCTAGCTTTCTCCAGGAAAATACGAATTTGTAGAGCTGGTGTCGCCATGTGGAACCAATTAGTGTTTCTACGGTAGAAAAATAAATGTTCCCTGCTAAAAACATTCAAAACAATAAAGTCCGTTGATAATATCCGGAAAACACAAACACAGAGGCTGTAGCAATATTTCAGATGGAGTTAGCCAAGAAAAAACCTGATATTTCTGGTTGCATCCAGTCATATCCGGACAAAGTGGTGTGGAATTCCTATGCAATGGACCGAGAAAATCACAGTAAAAATGGTTTTGGAGAAAGCAAAGTCTTTTCATTAGGCAAGTGCATAAAATGTCATCTATACAAACAGAAATACCATGTTTGTTTGTCGCAGTTCCTCTAGCTTTCTCCTTAGAAAATACAAATATGTAGTGCTGGTGCCTCCATGTGGAACCAATAACTGTTTCCAAGCACAAAATTAAATGTTCCCTGATAAAAAACATTCAAAACAATAAAGTCCGTTGATAATATCCGGGAAAACACAAACACAGCAGCTGTAGCAATTTCTGGGATTGAGTTAGCCAAAACACAACCTGATATTTCCGGTTGCATGCAGTCATATCCGGACAAAGTGGTGTGGAATTCCTATGCAATGGACCGAGAAAATCACAGTAAAAATGGTTTTGGAGAAAGCAAAGTCTTTTCATTAGGCAAGTGCATAAAATGTCATCGATACAAACAGAAATACCACGTTTGTTTGCCACAGCTCCTCTAGATTGCTCCCTAGAAAATATGAACGCGTAGAGCTGGTGTTCCCATGATGAACCAATTAGTGTTTCAACGGTAAGAAATTAGATGTTCCCTGATAAGAACATTCACAACAATAAACTCCATCGATAATATCCAGAAAACACACACAGAGAGGATTTCACAATATCTAGGATTGAGTTAGCCAAAAATAACTGGATATTTCTGGTTTAATCCAGTCCTACCCTGACAAAGTGTGTGGAATTCATATACAATGGACTGAGAAAATCACAGTAAAAATGGTTTTTGAGAAAAGCAAAGTCTTTTCGTTAGGCAAGTGCATAAAATGTCATCTATACAAACAGAAATATCATGTTTGTTTGTCGCAGTTCCTCTAGCTTTCTCCATAGAAAATACGAATGTGTAGAGCTGGTGTCGCCACGTGGAACCAATTAGTGTTTCTACGGTAGAAAAATAAATGTTCCCTGCTAAAAACATTCAAAACAATAAAGTCCGTTGATAATATCCGGAAAACACAAACATAGAGGCTGTAGCAATATTTCGGATTGAGTTAGCCAAAACACAACCGGATATCTCTGGTTTCTTCCAGTCATATCCGGACAAAGTGGTGTGGAATTCGTATGCAATGGACCGAGAAAATCACAGTAAAAATGGTTTTGGAGAAAAGCAAAGTCTTTTCATTAGGCAAGTAGATAAAGTATCATCTTTACCAACAGAAATATCATGTTTGTTTTCCGCAGTTCTTCTAGCTTTCTCCCTAGAAAATACGAATGCGTAGAGCTGGTGTCTCCATGTGGCACCCATTAGTGTTTCCAAGCACAAAATTAAATGTTCCCTGATTAGAAACTTTGAGAACAATAAAGTACATGGATAATATCTGGAATACACAAACACAGAGGCTTTCACAATATTTCGGATTGAGTTAGCCAAAAATACCCGGATATTTCACGTTTAATCCAGGCATATCCGGAGAAACTGGTGTGGAATTCATAGGCAATGGACCGAGGAAATCAGAGTAAAAATGGTTTTGGAGAAAAGCAATGTCTTTTGGTTAGGCCAGTGCATAAAATGTCATCTATAGAAACAGAAATATCATGTTTGCCGCAGTTCCTCTAGCTTTCTCCCTAGAAAATACGAATGCATAGAGCTGGTGTTCCCATGATGAACCAATTAGTGTTTCAACGGTAAGAAATTAAATGTTCCCTGATAAAAACATTCAAAACAATAAAGTCCATTGATAATATCCAGAAAACACAAACAGAGAGGCTTTCACAATATCTAGGATTGAGTTAGACAAAAAAAAAGCAGATATTTCTGGTTTAATCCAGTCATATCCTCACAAAGTGGTGTGGAATTCATATACAATGGACTGAATAAATCACAGTAAAAATGGTTTTGGAGAAAAGCAAAGTCTTTTCGTTAGGCAAGTGCATAAAATGTCATCTATACAAACAGAAATATCATGTTTGTTTGTCGCATTTCCTCTATCTTTCTCCCTAGAAAATACGAATGTGTAGAGCTGGTGTCTGCATGTGGAACCCATTAGTGTTTCCAAGCACAAAATGAAATGTTCACTGATAAAAAACATTGAAAACAATAAAGTCCGTGGATAATATGAGGAATACACAAACACACAGGCTGTAGCAATATCTGGGATTTAGTTAGCCAAAACAAAACTCGAAATTTCCGGTTTCATCCAGTCATATCCAGAAAAACTGGTGTGGAATTCTTATGCAATGGACCAATAAAATCACAGTAAAAATGGTTTTGGAGAAAAGCAAAGTCTTTTTGTTAGGCAAGTGCATAAAATGTCAGCGATACAAACAGAAATATCATGTTTGTTTGCCGCAGTTCCTCTAGCTTTCTCCCTACAAAATACAAATATGTAGAGCTGGTGTCTCCATGTGGAACCAATTAGTGTACCTAAGCTCAAAATTAAATGTTCAGTGATAAAAAACATTCAAAACAATAAAGTCCATTGATAATATCCGGAAAACACAAACACAGTGGCTGTAGCAATTTCTGGGATTGAGTTAACCAAAACACAACCGGATATTTCCGGTTTAATCCAGTCATATCCGGACAAAGTGGTGTGGAATTCGTATGCATGGACCGAGAAAATCTCAGTAAATTGGTTTTGGAGAAAAGCAAAGTTTTTTCGTTGGCCAGTGCATAAAATGTCATCGATACAAACAGAAATACCACGTTTGTTTGCCACAGCTCCTCTAGATTGCTCCCTAGAAAATATGAACGCGTAGAGCTCTTGTTCCCAAGTGAACCAATTAGTGTTTCAACAGCAAGAAATTAAATGTTCCCCGATAAAAATATTCACAACAATAAACTCCATCGATAATATCCAGAAAACACAAACAGAGAGGCTTTCACAATATTTCTGATTGAGTTAGCCAAAAATAACTGGATATTTCTGGTTTAATCCAGTCCTACCCTGACAAAGTGTGTGGAATTCATATACAATGGACTGAGAAAATCACAGTAAAAATGGTTTTGGAGAAAAGCAAAGTCTTTTTGTTAGGCAAGTGCATAAAATGTCAGCGATACAAACAGAAATATCATGTTTGTTTGCCGCAGTTCCTTTAGCTTTCTCCATAGAAAATACGAATGTTTAGAGCTGGTGTCTCCATGTGGAACCAATTAGTGTTTCCCAGCACAAATCAAATGTTTAGTGATAAAAAACATTCAAAACCATAAAGTCCATGGATAATATGTGGAATAAACAAACACAAAATCTCTAGCAATATTTCGGATTGAGTTAGCCAAAACACATCCGGATATTTCTGGTTTCGTCCAGTCATATCCGGACAAACTGGTGTGGAATTCGTATGGAATGGGCTGAGAAAATCAGAGTAAAAATGGTTTTGGAGAAAAGCAAAGTCTTTTCATTAGGCAAGTAGATAAAATATCATCTTTACCAACAGAAATATCATGTTTGTTTTCCGCAGTTCCTCTAGCTTTCTCCCTAGAAAATACGAATGTGTAGAGCTGGTGTCTCCATGTGGCACCCATTAGTGTTTGCAAGCACAAAAATATAATGTTCCCTGATTAGAAACCTTGAGAACAATAAAGTACATGGATAATATCTGGAATACACAAACACAGAGGCTTTCACAATATTTCGGATTGAGTTAGCCAAAAATACCCGGATATTTCACGTTTAATCCAGGCATATCCGGAGAAACTGGTGTGGAATTCATAGGCAATGGACCAAGGAAATCAGAGTAAAAATGGTTTTGGAGAAAAGCAATGTCTTTTGGTTAGGCCAGTGCATAAAATGTCATCTATAGAAACAGAAATATCATGTTTGTTTGCCGCAGTTCCTCTAGCTTTCTCCCTAGAAAATACGAATGCATAGAGCTGGTGTTCCCATGATGAACCAATTAGTGTTTCAACGGTAAGAAATTAAATGTTCCCTGATAAAAACATTCAAAACAATAAAGTCCATCGATAATATCCAGAAAACACAAACAGAGAGGCTGTAGCAATATCTAGGTTTGAGTTAGCCAAAACACAACCAGATATTTCTGGTTTCATCCAGTCATATCCGGACAAATTGGTGTGGAATTCCTATGTAAAGGACCCAGAAAATCAAAGTAAAAAAGATTTAGAGAAAAGCAAATTATTTTCGTTAGTCAAGTGCATAAAATATCATCTATACAAACAGAAATATCATGTTCGTTTGCCACAGTTCCTCTCGTTTTCTCCATAGAAAACACGAGTGTGTAGAGTTGATGTCTCCATGTGGAACCAATTAGTGTTTCCCAGCACAAAATTAAATGTTCCCTGATGAAAACATTCAAAACAAGAAAGTCCATTGATAATATCCAGAAAACACAAACACAGAATCTGTAGCAATATCTGAGATTGAGATAGCCAAAACACAAACGGATATTTCTGGTTTCATCCAGTCATATCTGGACAAGTGTGGTGGAATTCATGTGCAATAGACTGAGAAAATCACAGTAAAAATAGTTTTGGAGAAAAGCAAAGTCTTTTCGTTAGGCAAGTGCATAAAATGTCATCTATACAAACATAAATATCATATTCATTTGCCGCAGTTCCTCTCGCTTTCTCCCTATAAAATACGAATGTGTAGAGCTGGTGTCTCCATGTGGAACCAGTTGCTGAATCCCACCACAAAATTAAATGTTCCCTGATAAAAATTTTCAAAAAAATAAAGTCCATTGATAGTATCCAGAAAACTCCGACACTGAGGCTGTAGCAATATCTGGGATTGAGTTAGCCACAACACAACTGGATATTTCTGGTTTCATCCAGTCATATCCGGCAAAAGTGGTTGGAAATCGTTTGTAATGGACCGATAAAATCACAGTAAAAATGGTTTTGGAGAAAAGCAAAGTCTTTTCGTTAGGCAGGTGCATAAAATGTCATCTATACAAACAGAAATATCATGTTTGTTTGCCACAGTTCCTGTAGCTTTCTCCCTAGAAAATACAAATATGTAGAGCTGGTGTCTCCATGTGGAACCAATTAGTGTATCAATGGTAAAAAATTAAATGTTCCCTGATAAAAACATTCAAAACTATAAAGCACGTCCATAATATCCAATAAACACAAACACAAAGGCTGTAGCAATATGTGGGATGGAGTTAGCCAAAACACAACCGCATATTTCTCATTTCATCCAGTCATATCCGCACAAAATGGGGTGGAATTCCTATGCAATGGACCAAGAAAATCACAGTAAATTGATTTTGGAGAAAAGCAAAGTATTTTCTTTAGGCAAGTGCATAAAATATCATCTATACAAAAAGAAATATCATGTTTGTTTGCCGCAGTTCCTCTAGATTTCTCCCTAGAATACAGGAATGTGTAGAGCTGGTGTCCCCATGTTGAGCCATGTAGTGTTTCCACGGTACAAAATTAAATGTTCCCTGCTAAAAACATTCAAAACAATAAAGTCCATTGATAATTTCCAGAACACCCAAACACAGAGACTGTAGAAATATCTCGGATTGAGTTAGCCAAAACACAGCCGGATATTTCTGGTTTCTTCCAGTCATATCCAGACAACCTGAGGTGGAATTCGTATGCAATCAACCGAGAAAATAAGTGTGAAAATGCTTTTCGAGAAAAGAAAATCTTTTCGTTATGCAAGTGGATAAATTTTCAAGTATACAAACAGTAATATCGTGGTTTTTTTGCCGCAGTTCCTCTCACTTTCTCCCTAGAAAATACGAATGTGTAGAGCTGGTGTCTGCATGATGAACCAATGAGTTCCATGTGGAACCAATAACTGTTTCCAAGCACAAAATTAAATGTTCCCTTATAAAAAACATTCAAAACAATAAAGTCCGTTGATAATATCCAGAAAAAACAAACACAGAAACTTTCACAATATTTGGATATCACAAAATTAAATGTCCCCTGATAAAAAACATTCAAAACAATAAAGTCCATGGATAATATCAGGAATGCAAAAACACAGAGGCTGTCGGAATATCTGGGATTGAGTTAGCCAAAAAAAACCCGTATATTTCCGGTTTCATCCAGTCATATCTAGACAAACTGGTATGGAGTTCGTATGCAATGGACCAAAAAATTCACAGTAAAAATGGTTTTGGAGAAAAGCAAATTCTTTTCGTTAGGCAAGGGCATAAAATGTCATCTATACAAACAGATATATCATCTTTGCCACAGTTCCTCTAGCTTTCTCCCTAGAAAATACGAATATGTAGAGCTGGTGTCTCCATGAGGAACCAATTACTGTATCCAAGCACAAACTTAAATGTTCTCCGATAAAAAACATCCAAAACAATAAAGTCCATTAAAAATATCCAGAAATCTCAAACACAGAGGCTGTAGCAATATTTCAGAAGGAGTTAGCCAAGAAACAACCTGATATTTCTGGTTTCATCCAGTCATATCCGGACAATGTGGTGTGGAATTCGAATGCAATGGACTGAGAAAATCACAGTAAAAATGGTTTTGGAGAAAAGCAAAGTCTTTTCGTTAGGCAAGTGCATAAAATGTCATCGATACAAAGAGAAATATCATGTTCATTTGTCGCAGTTCCTCTAGCTTTCTCCCTAGAAACTACGAATGTGTAGAGCTGGTGTCCCCATGATGAACCAGTTAGTGTTTCTTCGGTAGAAAAATAAATGTTCCCTGATAAAAACATTCAAAACAATAAAGTCCATCGATAATATCCAGAAAACACAAACACAGAGGCTTTCACAATATTTCTGATTGAGTTAGCCAAAAATAACTGGATATTTCTGGTTTAATCCAGTCATACCCTGACAAAGTGTGTGGAATTCATATACAATGGACTGAGAAAATCACAGTAAAAATGGCTTTGGAGAAAAGCCAAGTTCTTTCGTTAGGCAAGTGCATAAAATGTCATCGATGCAAACAGAAATATCATGTTTGTTTGCCGCAGTTCCTCTAGCTTTCTCCCTAGAAAATACGAATATGTAAAGGTGTGGTTCCCATGATGAACCAATTAGTGTTTTTATGGTACAAAATTAAATGTTCCCTGATAAAAATTTTCAAAACAATATAGTCCATGGATAATATCCAGAAACATAAAACCAGAGGCTGTAGCTATATTTCGCATTGAGTTAGCCAAAACACATCCGGATATTTCTGGTTTCATCCAGTCATATCCGGACAAAGTGTTTTGGAATTCATATGACATGGACTGAGAAAATCAGAGTAAAAATGGTTTTGGAAAAAAGCAAGGTCTTTTCGTTAGGCAAGTGCATAAAATGTCATCTATAAAAACAGAAATATCATGTTCATTTGCCATAGTTCCTCTAGCTATCTGCCTAGAAAATACAAATATGTAGAGCTTGGGTCTCCATGTGGAACCAATTAGTGTATCTAACCTCAAAATTAAGTGTTCCCCGATAAAAAACATTCAAAACAATAAAGTTCGTTGAAAATATCCGGAAAATACAAACACAGAGGCTGTAGCAATATCTGGGCGTGAGTTAGCTAAAAAAAAACTGGATATTTCCTGTTTCATCCAGTGATATCCGGACAAACTGGTATGGAATTCATATGCAACGGACGGAGAAAATCACAGTACAAATGGTTTTGGAGAGAAGCCAAGTCTTTTCGTTAGGCAAGTGCATAAAATGTCATCAACAGAAACAGAAATATGATGCTTGTTTCTCGCAGTTCCTCTAGCTTTCTCCCTAGAAAATGCGAATGTGTAGACCTGGTGTCTCCATGTGGAACTAATTAGTCTTTCCATGCTCAAAATAAAATGTTCCCAGATAAAAAACATTCCAAACAATAAAGTCCGTTGATACTATCCAGAAAACACAAATACAGACGCCTTAGCAATATCTGGGATTGAGTTAGCGAAAACAAAATGGGATATTTCCGGTTTCATCCAGTCATATCCGGACAAAGTGGTGTGGAATTCGTATGCAATGGACCGAGAAAATCACAGTAAAAATGGTTTTGGAGTAAAGCAAAGTCTTTTCGTTAGGCAAGTGCATAAAATGTCATCGATACACACAGAAATATCATGTTTGTTTGCCGCAGTTCCTCTAGTTTTCTCCCTAGAAAATAATAATGAGTGGAACTGGTGTCACCATGATGAACCAATTAGTGTTCCAGTGGTACAAAATTGAATATTCCCTGATAAAAACATTCAAAACAATAAAGTCCATTTATAATATCCAGAAAACACAAACTCAGAGGTTGTAGCAATATCTGGGATTGAGTTAGCGAAAACAAAATGCTATATTTCCGGTTTCATCCAGTCATATCCGGACAAACTGGTGTGGAATTCGTATGCAAAGGAATGACAAAAACACAGTAAAAATGGTTTTGGAGAAAAGCAAAGTCTTTTCGCTAGGTAAGTGCATAAAATGTCATTGATACAAACAGAAATATCATGTTTGTTTGCCACAGTTAGTCTAGCTTTCTCCCTGGAAAATACGAATGTGTAGAGCTGGTGTCTCCATGTGGAAACAATTAATGATTAGAAGCCCAAAAAAAAATGTTCCCTGATAAAAAACATTCAAAATAGTAAAGTCCGTGGATAGTATCAGGAATACACAAACACAGAGGCTTTGACAACATTTCGGATTGAGTAAACTAAAACACAACCTGATATCTCTGGTTTCATCCAGTCATATGCGGACAAACTGGTGTGGAATTCCTATGCACAGAACCGAGAAAACCACAGTATAGATGCTTTTGGAGAAAAGCAAATTCTTTTGTTAGGCAAGTGCTTAAAATGTCATCGATACAAACAGAAATATCATGTTTGTTTGTCGCAGTTCCTGTAGATTTCTCCCTAGAAAATACGAATGTGTAGAGCTGGTGTCTGCATGTGGAACCAATTAGTGTATCTAAGCTCAAAATTAAATGTTCCCCGATAAAAAACATTGAAAACAATAACGTCCATTGATAACACCCAGAAAACCCAAACACAGAGGCTGTAGCAATATCTGGGATTGAAATCAAAACAATACCACATATTACCGTTTTCATACAGTCATATCCGGACAAAGTGATGTGGAATACGTATGCAATGGACTGCGAAAATCACAGTAAAAATGGTTTTGGAGAAAAGCAAAGTCTTTTCGTTAGGCAAGTAGATAACATGTCATCTATACAAACAGAAATTTCATGTTTGTTTGTCACAGTTCCTCTAGCTTTCTCCCCAGAAAATACGAATTTGTAGAGCTGGTGTCTCCATGTGGAACCAATCAGTGATTCCTAGCCCAAAATTAAATGTTCCCTGATAAAAAACATTCAAAACAATAAAGTCCGTTCATAATATCCAGAAAACAAAAACACAGGAGCTGTATCATTATTTAGGATTGAGTTAACCAAAACACAACCGGATATTTCTCTTTTCATCCAATCATATCCGGACAAACTTGTATGGAATTCGTATGCAATGGACTGAGAAAATCAGAGTAAAAATGGTTTTGGAGAAAAGCAAAGTCTTTTCCTTAGGCAAATGCATAAGATGTCATCGATACAAACAGAAATATCATGTTTGTTTGTCGCAGTTTGTATAGTATTCTCCCTAGATAATACGAATGTATAGAGCTGGAGCCCCCTTGATGAAACAATTAGTGTTTCAACGGTACAAAATTAAATGTTCCCTGATAAAATCATTCAAAAAAATAAAGTCCATCTATAATATAGAGAAAACACAAACACAGAAGCTGTAGCAATATCTGGGATTGAGTTAGCCAAAACACAACCGGATATTTTGGTTTCATCCAGTCATATGCTGACAAACTGGTGTGGAATTCGTATGTAATGGACCGAGACAAACAGAGTAAAAATGGTTTTGGAGAAAAGCAAGGTCTTTTCGTTAGGCAAGTGCATAAAATGTCATCTATAGAAACCGAAATATCATGTTTGTTTGTCGCAGTTCCTCTAGTTTTCTCCCTAGAAAATACGAATGTGTAGAGCTGGTGTCTCCATGTGGAACCAATTAGTGTTTCCAAGCACAAAACTAAATGTTCCCTGATAAAAAACATTCAAAACAATAAAGTGCATTGATAATTTCCGGAAAACACAAACACAGAGGCTGTAGCAATATCTGGGATTGCTTTAGGCAAAACACAACCGGATATTTCCCATTTCATGCAGTCATATCCGGACAAAGTGGTGTGGAATTCGTATGCAATGGACCGAGGAAATCAGAATAAAAATGGTTTTGGAGAAAAGCAAAGACTTTTCGTTAGGCAAGTGCATAAAATGTCATCTATACAAACAGAAATATCATGTTTGTTTGTCGCAGTTCCTCTACTTTTCTCACTAGAAAATACGAATGTGTAGAGCTGGTGTCTCCATGTGGAACCAATTAGTGTTTCTACGGTACAAAATTAATGTATCCAAGCCCAAAATTAAATGTTCCCCAATAACAAATATTCAAAACAATAAAGTCTGTTGATAATATCCAGAAAAGACAAACACAGAGGCTCTAGAATTATCTGGGTTTGATTTAGCCAAAAGAAAACCGGATATTTCCGGGTTCATCCAGTCATATCTGGACAAACTGCTGTGGAATTCGTATGCAATGGACCGAGAAAATAAGAGTAAGAATGGTTTTGGAGAAAAGCAAAGTCTTTGCATTAGGACAGTGCATAAAATGTCATCGATACAAACAAAAATATCATGTTTGTCACAGTTCCTCTAGCTTTCTTCCTAGAAAATACGAATGTGTAGTGCTGTTGCCTTCTTGTGGAACCAATCAATGTTTCCGAGCACAAAATTAAATGTTCCCTGATAAAAACATTCAAAGCAATAAAGTCCATCGATAATATCCAGAAAACACAAACACAGAGGCTTTCATAATATTTCGGATTGAGTTAGCCAAAACACAACTGGATATTTCTGTTTTCATCCAGTCATATCCGGACAAAGTAGTGTGGAATTCGTATGCAATGGACCGAGAAAATCACAGTAAAAATGGTTTTGGACTAAAGCAATGTCCTTTTTTTAGCTTTTATTTAATGAATATAAACTTCCAGTGTACAGCTTATGGATTACAATGGCTTCCCCCTCCCATAACTTCCCTCCCACCCGCAACCCTCCCCTCTCCCGCTCCCTCTCCCCTTCCATTTGCATCAACATTCATTTTCAATTCTCTTTATATACAGAAGATCAATTTAGTATAAAGATTTCAACAGTTTGCACCCACATAGAAACACAAAGTGAAACATACTGTTTGAGTACTAATTATAGCATTAAATCACAATGTAGAGCACATTAAGGACAGAGATCCCACATGAGGAGCAAGTGCACAGTGGCTCCTGTTGTTGACCCAACAAATTGACACTCTAGTTTATGGCGCCAGTAACCATCCTAGGCTGTCGTCATGAGTTGCCAAGGCTATGGAAGCCTTCCAAGTTTGCCGACTCTGATCATATTTAGACAAGGTCATAAAAGACAGAGTGAGGATAGTAACCAATGATCCTAAGAGTGGCATTTACCAGGTTTGAACAATTATACAGCATTAAGTGGTGAAGAGGACCATCAGTACACACAGGTTGGGAGTAGAGCCACTGGTGGTAGAGTAGAGGTTATGATTACAAAGGAATGAGGCCCAAGTGCACTAGACAGGGCCTAGAACAAAGGACAGAGTCATTATTAGAGGAGCTAAGAAAGGTGCTGTCTAAGCTACAAGTAATTTTTCTGATTGGGAGGCAAATAGAACCTGATAGAAGGGGCTTGATAATAATCTGGTGGGCTTTAGGCCTTGTAAATTCAGTGGCCCAGACCTATCTATCTCTTCACATGGGGTATATCCTAAGGGAGGTGTGAACCTCCTAGGGGAAGGCACTCTGTTGACTTTCATGACTTGGCTGGCCTGGGAGGAGAGCTGGCCAGGTAAAGGCAGGGGGCATCACTAACAAGAAATTTGCAGTTCTGCCTGCAATGTTGCTGACCCTACTTGACCATCCCCTCAGCTGCAGTGGTTGCTTTGGAAGTTGGGCTGAGTGAAGGGCTTTTCAGCTTAGAGCCAATAAGATCTGTGGCTCTGACCTGGGCATCCTTCGACTCCAGGGCAGGTCCATTTCCAGTGATCCAACTCTTGGCAGAGCTGCCAGGGCTCTTCACAAGCTGACTTCTGCTGAAGCCCAGGCTTACCACATTGCAAGCCACTGCAGTGGACTGGCCTGTTGGGTCTCCTTGAGGGCAGATCACTGTACAGATCAGCCAGTAATAGGCCTGCCACACATTGCTTCTGATGCCTAGCTTTCTTTTCCTCCTGGTTTGTGTTAAAGCAGACCAGAGGATGCAAGTCAAGGGAGTGCCCAAGTCCCATCTCTAATCTTCGGTGGCCTGAACTACAAGTCTATAGTCACAGGCATGTTCTGTAGTAGTTTTTCTAAGGTAGACAATGCCCATGAGGAAAATTATATTCTCACTTTAAAACTTTCTTTCCCTTTGGTCTGAAAGGGAGGTTTTTTCTACTTACTGTATACTTCGCTGATGGCGAAGTGAATCTAGCTATAAGATTATTATTTAAGTTCTTATTTTGGCTATGCTATTACAGAAAAATGTTAGCCATCTCTTTTATAAGGTCTAAAGATTAAATTGTGCATCCTACAGATTCCTTCATAATAGAATTAGTTTCCTACCTTGAAGAGAATAGAGAAATGAAAGAACAAGTTGGGCTTAGAATAGAGAAATGAGGGAGCAAGTCCTAGATCGCTTGCTGACAATAGCAATATCACATGAATACTTAGCAAACCGTTTCAACCATTAGATAACAACTTAAGAAAACATTTACCAGAAGGTCCAATGCCTTCTATAAATTTTAAGAATCATGTATTTGAAAACACCTCTTCAATATCTAAAATGGTGTAGTTTGTTTAGCCAGTAAACTTAAGCACAACCATCTAAAATGTTTTTAGTTTCTTTCTACCAACAAGTCTAAAACATATGATACACAGATTCAGGTCCCACAAATTAAAATGTATCTTTGATTGATTTTAGCAGCTTAAATTTATGGACAATCTTATCTATAAGCCATTTAAAATAAAACTCTTAATAAAATTTTCCCATGAGGACATACAATATGTACACACATATAATATAGCATAATAGACCAATATAGCAATTTTAATAATAGCTTTTAAAATCTTTAACTCTTTTTGTAGATTGCCAATTGATTTGAATTGCTTTTTTTTTTTAGTAACCTCAGTTAACCATACTTTCTCTCAGTTGGTACTGTGAATACATTATTGGCTTCATCTGTTTACAGAGCCATCCCAAAGTACTGAATACAATAAAAGTGGCTGCAAAAAGTCCATAGGAAACTATAGGAGGACAGCTAAACACAGAACCAACAACGCTTTAGTTTTATGAGCAGCACATCATATATAACTGTGGATGACAAAAGACTTTAATTCACCATGTTTAAAATTATAAACTCATCAACCAACAAGAGGCACTTGCTTACTTCACAGTATTTTTGAAAGCACCTGTAGGATTTTACAAGTATTTAACCCTTTAGGCCTCTGGGGCTTTCTCATTAAGATAACTATCATGTCGAGTAACACAAGATCATTAGACTTTTTAATTCTCAAACATTTGTATTAATAGCATTTTCCATTATAGAAACTTAAAATCTGGTACCACATCACATCTTGACAGTCCTTCTAATATAATCCAAATAGCCTGATTAGTTGGTGTCTCTATAAGATGAGAGACATAGGTCCTTCGATTTTTTCAGTTGGGCCCAAACTGGAAAAACCAAAGTCCAGGATTTACTGGAAATTTTAGAGACCAGATTGTTTGAAACTTTGATTTTTTGAATGCCTGGCAAGAATGCCAAGAAGGCTCAAAATCCAAAATATCTGGTTGAAATAAGATTTCTTAAAATCATGACATAACATAGACCAAATTTGATCATTGTTACAAGGTGATGATTCAAATTTTTGAAAAGAGCACATATTTAAATAACCCATAGCTCTTAATAAAAATTCAGCTGTTTTTGAACAATTAGAATTTAAGAGACATCAAGAGAACATAATAGATTACTTTAACACATTGCTTTAACAGAGCATCAGAGTTTAATTCTATGTCAAAGAGAAACTGAGCTTCCTGTGATCTTTTGCTGTGAGGTTTCCTTCCTTTACCTTCTTTCATATTGGTGACCATGTTTCTGTGTTTCTGTGTGTAACACATCTTTAAGCATCTTTTGCAGGGCAGGATGAGTGGCAACAAATTCTTTCAGTTTCTGTTTGCTATGAAAAGTCTTAATTTCACCTCCATTCACAAATGAGAGCTTTGCAGGATATAGTATTCTGGGCTGGCAGTTTTTCTCTCTTAGTACCTGGGCTATGTCTCGCCATTCCCTTCTAGCTTGTAGGGTTTCTGAAGAGAAGTCTGCTGTGAGTCTAATTGGAGATCCTCTAAGAGTAATCAGACGTTTCTCTCTTGCACATTTTAGGATCTTTTCTTTATGTTTCACTGTGGTGAGTTTGATTACAACATGTCGTGGTGAGGATCTCTTTTGGTCATGTTTATTAGGGGTTCTATAAGCTTCCTGTACTAAGATGCCTCTGTCCTTCTCCAAACCTGGGAAATTTTCTGCTAGTATGTCACTGGAAATGCCTTCTAATCCTTTCTCCCTCTCCATGCCTTCAGGAACTCCTAGAACGCGAATGTTGGGTTTTTTAATAGTATCCTGTAGATTCCCGACAATATTTTTTAGATTTCTAATTTCTTCTTCTTTTCTTTGGTTTGCCTGTTTCCTTTCCTGTTCTCTGTCTTCTAAGTCTGATATTCTCTCTTCTGCTTCGCGCATTCTGTTTTTAAGGCTCTCTAATGTGTTTGTCATTTGATCTATTGAATTCTTCATTCATTATGATTTCTAGTCACTATCAGAGTTTCTTGATCTACTAGTTGTTTCATTTCATTTTGATTCCTCCTTAATATTTCACTTTCACGAGAGAGATTTTCTATCTTGTCCATTAAGGATTTCTGTAGTTCAAGAATTTGTTTTTGAGAACTTCTTAATGTTCTTATCAGTTTTTTGAGATCCGCTTCTTGCATTTCTTCTATCTCATCATCTTCATAATCTTGAATTGGGGTGTCTTTTTCATTTGGGGGCGTCGTAGTGTCTTCCTTGTTCTTGTTAGCTTGGTTTTTGCATTTGTTGTTTGGCATGTGGGAGATATTTGGTTTCTTCACTGTGGTGTTTTTTCTTGTTACACTATGGCTCTATATTAAGTGGACTGTCTGCTTTCAGTGGAGCCTTAGAGGCTTGAGATGAGTGTGGACTGAGAGCTGTGTTTGCTTCCTCAGGGTTGAGGGTGTGTCAAAGATGACACTCAAAGGTTAGGTGTGGTAAATCTCTCTTTTTTTGATTCAAAATGGAAGTAATTCCGCACAGTTGAACGTACTTGGAGGTAGTTAGCAGGCAAATGATATACCCACAGGAGCCAGAGATCAGAAGCTCTTTCCCAAGGACCACACAGGGAATCTGTGCTGCCCTCAGTGTGGGCTCCAATTCTCCTGCAGTCTCCCACTGGGTTGCCAAGTTAGATGCTAATCTCCTGTTATTTCACCCCTCCCCCCAGAGTCAGGTTTTTCTGTTAGGCTCAGGGCTGGTGCAGACCTGAGGTCGCCCTGCTTATTACGTATGTCCAAAATGGCGCCTGCTCTGTCTTGCTCGCCTTTGACAGGTGAGCAGAGAGAGAGAAACTTGTGTCTGTATCGGTCACTTTTTTTATTTTTTTCCTATCTCTCTTCTAGTTAGCCTGGTGAACTTTTCCCCACGGAGTTTCAAGCCTCGTTCCCTCTAGCCTCCTCTTTCCGCTTGCCCGCTGGTATCTCGGGCTATTGAGGTTCGGCTCACCTCGTGTTCCAGCGCTGGTGTGTTGAGTCTGCCACTGGTGTCCCGAACTTGGGCTCCCACGCTCTCCATGCAGGTCCACTGTGAATCACTAGTTCCGGAAGAGTTTCCTCTGCTGTTTCATCCCCTACTCTTCCTTGACCCTGCAGTATCTCCACTTATATTAAACTTTCTTTCCCCCAGGACTAATAGTGTGCTCCCTGCCTATTCCACCATCTTGCCGCCAATGAGCAATGTCTTTTCAATAGGCAAGTAGATACAATGTCATCTATACAAACATAAATATCATGCTTGTTTGTCGCAGTTCCTCTAGCTTTCTCCCTAGAACATACGAATGTGTAGAGCTGGTATCTCCATGTGGAACCAAATAGTGTAACTAAGTTCAAAATAAAATGTTTCCCGATAAAAAAACATCCACAACAATAAAGTCCATTGATAATATCCGGAAAACACCAAAAAGGAGGCTGTAGCAATATCTGGGATTGAGTTAGCGAGAATAAAATGGGATATTTCCGGTTTCATCCAGTCATATCCGGACAAACTGGTATGGAATTCATATGCAGTGGACCGAAAAATCACAGTAAAAATGGTTCTGGAGAACAGCAAAGTCTTTTCGTTAGGCAAGTGCATAAAATGTCATCTATACAAACAGAAATATCATGTTTGTTTGCCGCAGTTCCTCTAGGTTTCTCCGTAGAATATACGAATTTGTGGAACTGGTTTCCTCATGATGAACCAATTAGTGTTTCAATGGTACAAAAATAAATGTTCCCTGATAAAAACAATCAAAACCATAAAATCCATCGATAATATCCAGAAAACACAAACACAGAGGCTTTCACAATATTTCGGATTGAGTTAGCCAAAACACAACCGGATATTTCTGGTTTCATCCAGTCATATCCAGACAAACTGGTGTGGAATTCGTATGCAATGGATCGACAGAAGCACAGTAAAAATGGTTTTGGAGAGAAGCAAAATCTTTTCGTTAGGCAAGTGCATAAAATGTCATCAATACAAATAGAAATATCATCTTTGTTTGCCGCAATTCCTCTAGTTTCTCCCTAGAAAATACAAATGTGTAGATCTGGTGCCTCCATGAGGAACCAATTACTGTATCCAAGCTCACAATAAAATGTTCCCGATAAAAAACATTCAAAACAAAAAAGTCCATGGATAATATCCGGAAAACACAAACACAGAGGCTGCAGCAATATCTGCGGAATTCCTATGCAATGGACTGAGAGAATAACAGTAAAAAAGGTTATGGAGAAAAGCAAAAACTTTTCATTAGGCAAGTGAATAAAATGTCATCGATACAAACAGAAATATTATGTTTGTTTGACGCAGTTCCTCTAGCTTTCTCCCTAGAAAATACCAATGTGTAGAGCCGGTGTCTTCATATGGAATCAATTAGTGTTTCCAAGCACAAAAGTAAATGTTCCCTGATAAAAAACTTTCAAAACAATAAAGTCCATGGATAATATCCGGAAAACACAAACACAGAGTCTGTAGCAATATCTGGGTTTGAGTTAACCAAAACACAACCGGACATTTCTGGTTTCTTCCACTCATATCCGGACAAACTGGTGTGGAATTCATATGCAATGGACTGAGAAAATCACAGTAAAAATGGTTCTGGAGAACAGCAAATTCTTTTCTTCAGGCAAGTGCATAAAATGTCATCGATACAAACAGAAATATCATGTTTGTTTGTCACAGTTCCTCTAGCTTTCTCCCTAGAACATACGAATGTGTAGAGCTGGTGTCTCCATGTGTATGCAATTAGTGATTCCAAGTAGAAAATTAAATGTTTCCTGATAAAAACATTAAAAAACATACAGTCCGTTGATAATATCAGGAATACACAAACACAGAGTCTGTAGCAATATTTGGGATTGAGTTAGCCAAAACAAAACCGTATATTTCCAGTTTTATCTAGTCATATCCGGTAAACTGGTGTGGAATTCCTATGTAATGGACTGAAAGAATAACAGTAAAAAAGGTTTTGGAGAAAAGCAAAGTCTTTTCGTTAGGCAAGTGCATAAAATGTCATCTATACACACAGAAATATCATGTTTGTTTGCCGCAGTTCCTCTAGCTTTCTCCCTAGAAAATATGAATATGTAGAGCTTATGTCTCCATGTGGAACCAATTACATTATCCAAGCTCAAAATAAAATGTTCCCTGATAAAAACATTCAAAATAATAAAGTCCATCGATAATATCCAGAAAACACCAACACAGAGCCTTTCACAATATTTCGGATTGATAGCCAAAACACAACCGGATATTTCTGGTTTCATCCAGGCATATCCGGACAAAGTGGTGTGGAATTCGTATGCAATGGCCCGAGAAAATAAAAAAAATGGTTTGGAGAAAAGAAAAGTCTTTTCGTTAGGCAAGTACATAATATTTCATCGATACAAACATTAATATCATGTTTCTTTCTCACAGTTCCTCTTGCTTTCTCCCTAGAAAATAAAAATATGCAGATCTGGAGTCTCCATGTGGAACCAATTACTGTATCCAAGCACAAAATTAAATGTTCCATGATAAAAAATATTCAAAATAATAAAGTCCATGGATAATATCCGGAAAACACAAACACTGAGGCTGTAGCAATATCTGGGATTGAGTTAGCCAAAACACAACTGGATATTTCTGGTTACATCCAGTCATATCGGGACAAACTGGTGTGGAATTCGTATGCAATGGACCGAGAAAATCATAGTACAAAATGTTTGGGAGAAAAACAAAGTCTTTTCCTTAGGCAAGTGCATTAAATCTCATCGATACAAACAGAAATATCATGATTGTTTGCTGCAGTTCCTCTAGCTTTCTTCCTAGAAAATGTGATTGTGTAGAGCTGGTGTCCCCATGATGAAACAATTAGTGTTTCTAAGAACAAAATTAAATGTTCCCTGATAAAAACATTCAAAACAATAAGTCCATCGATAATATCAAGAAAACACAAACACAGAGGCTTTCACAATATTTCGGATTGAGTTAGCCAAAGCACAACCAGATATTTCTGTTTTCATCCAGTCATATCCGGACAAACTGGTGTGGAATTCATAGGCAATGGACCGTGAAAATCATAGTGCAAAAGGTTTTGGAGAAAAGCAATGTCTTTTCCTTAGGCAAGTGCATAAAATGCCAACTAACCAAACAGAAGTTTCATGTTTGTTTGTCACAGTTCCTCTATCTTTCTCCCTAGAAAATACGAATATGTAGAGCTGGTGTCTGCATGTGGAACCAATTACTGTATCCAAGCTCAAAATAAAATACTCCCTGATAACAAACATTCAAAACAAGAAAGTCTGTTGATAATATCCAGAGAACACAAACACAGAGGCTGTAGCAATAACTGGGATTGTGTTAGCCAAAACACAACCGGATATTTCCGGTTTCATCCAGTCATATCCAGAAAAACTGATGTGGAATTCGTATGCAATGGACCAAGAAAATCACAGTAAAAATGGTTTTGGAGAAAATCAAAGTCTTTTCGTTAGGCAAATGAATAAGATGTCATCCATACAAACAGAAATATCCTGTTTGTTTGCTGCAATTCCTCTAGCTTTCTCCCTAAAATACGAATGAGTAGAGCTGGTGTCTCCATGTGGAACCAATTAGTGTTTCCAAGCACCAAATTAAATGTTCCAAGATAAAAACATTCAAAACAATAAAGTCCATCGATTATATCCAGAAAACACAAACACAGAGGCTTTAACAATATTTCGGATAGATAGTCAAAACTAAACCGGATATTTCCGTTTTCATCCAGTCATTTCCGGACAAACTTGTGTGGAATTCATATGCAATGGACCGAGAAATCAGAGTAAAAATGGTTTTGGAGAAAAGCAAAGTCTTTTCATTAGGAAAGTGCATAAAATGCCATCTATACACACAGTAATATCATGTTTTTTTGTCGCAGTTCCTCTAGCTTTCTACCTAGAAAATACGAATATGTAGAGCTGGTGTTTCCATGTGGAACCTGTTACTGTATCCATGCTCAAATTAAAATGTCCCCCGATAAAAAACATTCAAAACAATAAAGCACGTCGTTAATATCCAGAAAAAACAAACACTGAGCTTGTAGCAATATCTGGGACATAGTAAGCCAAAACACTACCGGATATATCCAGTTTCATCCAGTCATATCTGATAAAGTGGTGAGAAATTCGGATGCAATGGACCAAGAAAATCACAGTAAAAATGGTTTTGGAGAAAAGCAGTCTTTTCGTTAGGCAAGTGCATAAAATGTCATCTATACACACAGAAATATCATGTTTGTTTGCCACAGTTCCTCTAGCTTTCTCCCTAGAAAATATGAATATGTAGAGCTTATGTCTCCATGTGGAACCAATTACATTATCCAAGCTCAAAATGTTCCCTGATAAAAACATTCAAAATAATAAAGTCCATCGATAATATCCAGAAAACACAAACACAGAGGCTTTCACAATATTTCGGATTGAGTTAGCCAAAGCACAACCAGATATTTCTGTTTTCATCCAGTCATATCCGGACAAACTGGTGTGGAATTCATAGGCAATGGACCGTGAAAATCATAGTGCAAAAGGTTTTGGAGAAAAGCAATGTCATTTCCTTAGGCAAGTGCATAAAATGTCATCTAAACAAACAGAAGTTTCATGTTTGTTTGTCACAGTTCCTCTAGCTTTCTCCCTTGAAAATACGAATATGTAGAGCTGGTGTCTGCATGTGGAACCAATTACTGTATCCAAGCTCAAAATAAAATGCTCCCTGATAACAAACATTCAAAACAAGAAAGTCTGTTGATAATATCCAGAGAACACAAACACAGAGGCTGTAGCAATAACTGGGATTGTGTTAGCCAAAACACAACCGGATATTTCCGGTTTCATCCAGTCATATCCAGAAAAACTGATGTGGAATTCGTATGCAATGGACCAAGAAAATCACAGTAAAAATGGTTTTGGAGAAAAGCAAAGTCTTTTCGTTAGGCAAGTGAATAAAATGTCATCGATACAAACAGAAATATCATGTTTGTTTGCTGCAGTTCCTCTAGCTTTCTCCGTAGAATATACTTATTTGTGGAACTGGTGTCCCCATGATGAACTAATTAGTGTTTCAACGGTAAAAAAATTAAATGTTCCCTGATAAAAACAATCAAAACCATAAAGTCCATCGATAATATCCAGAAAACACAAACACAGAGGCTTTCACAATATTTCGGATTGAATTAGCCAAAACACAACCTGATATTTTTGGTTGCATCCAGTCATATCCGGACAAAGTGGTGTGGAATTCATATGCAATGGATCGAGAAAATCATAGTACAATTGGTGTTGGAGAAAAGCAAAGTCTTTTCGTTAGGAAATTGCATAAAATGTCATCTATACAAACAGAAATATCATGTTTGTTTGCCGCAATTCCTCTAGCTTTGTCCATAGAAAATACGAACATGTAGAGCTGGTTTCCACATGATGAACCAATTAGTGATTCTACGGTACTGTTCCCTTATAAAAATATTCAAAACAATAAAGTCTATAGATAATATCCAGAAAACACAAACACAGATGCTTTCACAATATTATGGATTGAGTTAGCCAAAACACAACCGGATATTTCTGGTTTCATCCAGTCATATAGGGACAACATGGTATGGAATTCGTATGCAATGGACCGAGAAAATCACAGTAAAAATGGTTTTGGAGAAAAGTAATGTCTTTTCGTTAGGCAAGTGCATAAAATGTCATTAATACAAACAGAAATATCATAATTGTTTGCCGCAGTTCCTCTAGCTTTCACCATGGAAATACGAATGTGTAGAGCTGGTGTCCCCATGATGAACCAATTAGTGTTTCTAAGCACAAAATTAAATGTTCCCTGCTAAAATCATTCAAAACCATAAAGTCCATCGATAATATCCGGAAAACACAAACACATAGGCTTTCACAATATTATGGATTGAGTTAGCCAAAACACAACCGGATGTTTCTTGTTTCATTCAGTCATATCCGGAAAAAGTAGTGTGGAAGTCGTATGCAATGGACCGAGAAAATCAAAGCACAAATGGTTTTGGAGAAAAGCAAAGTCTTTTCGTTAGGCAAGTGCATAAAATGTCATCAATACAAATAGAAATATCATCTTTGTTTACAGCAATTCCTCTAGTTTCTCCCTAGAAAATACGAATGTGTAGAGCTGGTGCCTCCATGAGGAACCAATTACTGTATCGAAGCTCAAAATAAAATGTTCCCGATAAAAAACATTCAAAACAATAAAGTCCATGGATAATATCTGGAAAACACAAACACAGAGGCTGCAGCAATATCTGCGATTGAGTTAACCAAAACAAAACCGTATATTTCCGGTTTTATCCAGTCATATCTGGTAAACTGGTGTGGAATTCCTATGCAATGGACTGAGAGAATAACAGTAAAAAAGGTTTTGGAGAAAAGCAAAAACTTTTCGTTAGGCAAGTGAATAAAATGTCATCGATACAAACAGAAATATCATGTTTGTTTGACGCAGTTCCTCTAGCTTTCTCCGTAGAATATACGAATTTCTGGAACTGGTGTCCTCATGATGAACCAATTAGTGTTTCAACGGTACAAAATTAAATGTTCCCTGATAAAAACAATCAAAACCATAAACTCCATCGATAATATCCAGAAAACACAAACACAGAGGGTTTCACAATATTTCGGATTGAGTTAGCCAAAACACAACTGGATATTTCCGCTTTCATCCAGTCATATCCGGTAAACTGGTGTGGAATTCATATGCAATGCACCGAGGGAATCAGAGTAAAAATGGTTTTGGAGAAAAGCAAAGACTATTCATTAGGCAAGTGCATAAAATGTCATCTACACAAACAGAAATATCCTGTTTCTTTGCCTCAGTTCCTCTAGCTTTCTCCCTAAAAATACGAATGTGTAGCGCTAGTGTCCCCATGATGAACCAATTAGTGTTTCTACGGTTCAAAAATAAATGTTCCCTGATAAAAACATTCAAAACAACACAGTCCATGGATAATATCAGGAATACACAAACAGAAAGGCTGTAGCAATATTTCGGATTGAGTTAGCCAAGAAACAACCGGATATTTACGGTTTTACCCAGTCATATCTGGACAAAGTGGTGTGGAATTCGTATGCAATGGACCAAGAAAATCACAGTAAAAATGGTTTTGGAGAAAAGCAAAGTCTTTTTGTTAGGCAAGTGCATAAAATGTCATAGATACAAACAGAAATATCATTGTTATTTGCCACAGTTCCTCTAGCTTTCTCCCTCGAAAATACGAATGTGTAGAGCTGGTGTTCCCATGATTAACCAATTAGTGTTTCTACGGTGCAAAATTAAATGTTCCCCGATAAAAATATTCAAAACAATAAAGCACGTCGATAATATCCAGAAAACACAAACACAGAAGCTTTCACAATATCTGGGATTGAGTTAGCCAAAACACAACAAAATTAAATGTTCCCTGAAAAAAAATTCACAACAAAAATCCATCGATTATATCTAGAAAAAACAAATACAGAGGCTGTAGCAATATCTGGGATTGAGTTAGCAAAACACAACCGGATATTTCTGGTTTCATCCAGTCATATCCAGACAAAGTGTGGTGGAATTCGTATGCAATGGACCGAGGAAATCACAGTACAATTGGTTTTGGAGAAAAGCAAAGTCTTTTCATTAGGCAAGTAGATTAAATGTCGTCTATACAAACAGAAATATCATGTTTGTTTTTCACAGTTCCTCTAGCTTTCTCCCTAAAAATACGAATGTGTAGCGCTAGTGCCCCATGATGAACCAATTAGTGTTTCAATGGTACAAAATTAAATGTTCCCTGATAAAAGCATTGAAAACCATAAAGTCCATCGATGATATTAGAAAACACAAACAGAGAGGCTTTCACAATATCTGGGATTGAGTTAGCCAAAACACAACCGGATATTTCTGGTTCCATCCAGTCATATCCCGAAAAACTAGTGTGGAAGTCGTATGCAATGCACCGAGAAAATCGCAGTAAATTTGGTTTTGGACAAACGCAAAGTCTTTTTATTAGGAAAATGCATAAATGTCATCGAAACTAACAGAAATATCATGTTTGTTTGTCGCAGTTCCTCTAGCTTTCTCCCTAGAAAATACGAATATATAGAGCTGGTGTCCCCATGATGAACCAATTAGTGTTTCTACGGTACAGAAATAAATGCTCCTTGATAAAAACATTCAAAACAATAAAGTCCATCGATAATATCCAGAAAACACAAACACAGAGGCTGTAGCAATATTTAGGATTGAGTTAGCCAAGACACAACCGGATATTTCTGGTTTCATGCAGTCATATCTAGACAAAGTGGTGTGGAATTCGTATGCAATGGAACGAGAAAATCACAGTAAAAAATGGTTTTGGAGGAAAGCAAAGTCTTTTCATTAGGCAAATAGATAAAATGTCATCTATACAAACAGAAATATCATGGTTGTTTTTCGCAGTTCCTCTAGCTTTCTCCCTAGAAAATACAAATATGTAGAGCTGGTGTCTCCATGTGGAACCAATTAGTGTTGCTAAGCACAAAATTAAATGTTCCCTGACAAAAAACATTGAAAACAATAAAGTCCTTTGATAATATATGGAAGACCCAAACACCGAGGCTGCAGCAATATCTGGGATTGAGTTAGCAAAAACAAAACAGGATATTTCCGGTTTCATCCAGTCATATCCGGAAAAAATGGTGTCGTACTCCTATGGAATGGACCGAGAAAATCACAGTAAAAATGGTTTTGGAGAAAAGCAAAGTCTTTTCATTAGGCAAATAGAAAAAATGTCATCTAGACAAACAGAAATATCATGTTTGTTTGTCGCAGTTCCTCTAGCTTTCTCACTAGAAATTACAAATATGTAGAGCTGGTGTCTCCATGTGGAACCAATTAGTGTTTCCAAGCACAAATTTAAATGTTCGCTGACAAAAAACATTAAAACAATAAAGTCCTTTGATAATATACGGAAGACCCTAACACCGAGGCTGCAACAATATCTGGGATTGAGTTAGCAAAAACAAAACAGGATATTTCCGGTTTCATCCAGTCATATCCGGAAAAATTGGTGTGGTACTCATATGCAATGGACCGAGAAAATCACAGTAAAAATGGTTTTGGAGAAAAGCAAAGTCTTTTTTGTTTGAAAGTGCATAAAATGTCATCTATACAAACAGAAATATCAGGTTTGTTTATCGCAGTTCCTCTAGCTTTCTCCCTAGAAAATACGAATGTGTAGAGCTGGTGTTCCCATGATGAACCAATTAGTTTTTCTAAGCACAAAAATAAATCTTCCCGGATAAAAACATTGGAAACAATAAATTCCATCGATAATATCCAGAAAACACAAACACAGAGGCTTTCACAATATTCGGATTGAGTTAGCCAAAACGCAACCCAATATTACAGGTTTCATCCAGTCATATCCGGACAAAGTGGTTTGGAATACGTATGCAATGGACCGAGAAAATCGGAGTAAAAATGGTTTTGGAGAAAAGGAAAGTCTTTTCTTTAGGCAAGTAGATAAAATGTCATCTATACAAACAGAAATATCATGTTTGTTTGTCGCAGTTCATCTAGCTTTCTCCTAGAAAATACAAATATGTAGAGCTTGTGTCCCCATGATGAACCAATTAGTGTTTCTACGGTACAAAAATAAATGTTCCCTGAAAAAACCATTCAAAACAATAAAGTCCATCGATGATATCCAGAAAACAAAAACACAGAGGCTTTCACAATATTTCGGATTGAGTTAGCCAAAACATGAGCCAATATTTCTGGTTTCATCCAGACATATCCGGACAAAGTGGTGTGGAATACGTATGCAATGGACCGAGAAAATCACAGTACAATTGGTTTTGGAGAAAAGCAAAGTCTTGTCATTAGGCAAGTAGATAAAATGTCATCTATACAAACAGAAGTATCATGTTTGTTTGTCACAGTTCCTCTAGCTTTCTCCCTAGAAAATACAAATATGTAGAGCTGGTGTCTCCATGTGGAACCAATTAGTGTTTCCAAGCACCAAATTAAATGTTCCCTCAGAAAAAATATTGAAAACAATAAAGTCCATTGATAATATACAGAAAACACAAACACAGAGGCTTTCACAATATTTCGGATTGAGTTAGCCAAAACACAACCCGATATTTCTGGTTTCATCCAGTCATGTCCGGACAAAGTGGTGTGGAATTCTTATGCAATAGACCGAGAAAATCACAGTAAAAATGGTTTTGGAGAAAAGCAAATCTTTTCATTAGGCAAGTAGTTAAAATGTCATCTATACAAACAGAAATATCATGTTTGTTTGTCACAGTTCCTCTAGCTTTCTCCCTAGAAAATACGAATGTGTAGAGCTGGTGTCCCCATGTGGAACCCATTAGTGTATCTAAGCTCAAAATTAAATGTTCCCCAATGAAAAACATTCAAAACAATAAAGTCTGTTGATAAAATCCGGAAAACACAAACACAGAGGCTGTAGAACTATCTGGGAATGAGTTAGCCAAAACACAACCCGATATTTCCGGTTTCATCGAGTCATATCCGGTAAACTGGTGTGGAATTCGTATGCAATGGACCGAGAAAATCACAGTAAAATGGTTTTGGAAAAAAAAAAGTCTTTTCGTTAGGCAAGTGCATAAAATGTCATCTATACAAACAGAAATATCATGTTTCTTTGTCGCAGTTCCTCAACCTTTCTCCCTATAAAATACGAATGTGTAGAGCTGGTGTCCCCATGATGAACCAATTAGTGTTTCTACAGTACAAAAATAAATATTCCCTGATTAAAAACATTCAAAACAATAAATTCCATCGATAATATCCAGAAAACACAAACACAGAAGCTTTCACAATATTTTGGATTGAGTTAGCCAAAACATAACCCGATATTTCTGGTTTCATCCAGTCATATCTGGACAAAGTGGTGTGGAATGCGTATGCAATGGACCGAGAAAATCGGAGTAAAAATGGTTTTGGAGGAAAGGAAAGTCTTTTCATTAGGCAATTAGATAAAATGTCATCTATACAAACAGAAATATCATGTTTGTTTGTCGCAGTTCCTCTAGCTTTCTCCTAGAAAATACAAATATGTAGAGCTTGTGTCCCCATGATGAACCAATTAGTGTTTCTACGGTACAAAAATAAATGTTCCCTGAAAAAACCATTCAAAACTATAAAGTCCATCGATGATATCCAGAAAACAAAAACACAGAGGCTTTCACAATATTTCGGATTGAGTTAGCCAAAACATAAGCCAATATTTCTGGTTTCATCCAGACATATCCGGACAAAGTGGTGTGGAATACGTATGCAATGGACCGAGAAAATCACAGTACAATTGGTTTTGGAGAAAAGCAAAGTCTTGTCATTAGGCAAGTAGATAAAATGTCATCTATACAAACAGAAGTATCATGTTTGTTTGTCACAGTTCCTCTAGCTTTCTCCCTAGAAAATACAAATATTTATTGCTAGTGTCTCCATGTGGAACTAATTAGTGTTTCCAAGCACCAAATTAAATGTTCCCTCAGAAAAAATATTGAAAACAATAAAGTCCGTTGATAATATACAGAAAACACAAACACAGAGGCTTTCACAATATTTCGGATTGAGTTAGCCAAAACACAAACCGATATTTCTGGTTTCATCCAGTCATGTCCGGACAAAGTGGTGTGGAATTCTTATGCAATAGACCGAGAAAATCACAGTAAAAATGGTTTTGGAGAAAAGCAAATCTTTTCATTAGGCAAGTAGTTAAAATGTCATCTATACAAACAGAAATATCATGTTTGTTTGTCACAGTTCCTCTAGCTTTCTCCCTAGAAAATACGAATGTGTAGAGCTGGTGTCCCCATGTGGAACCCATTAGTGTATCTAAGCTCAAAATTAAATGTTCCCCAATGAAAAACATTCAAAACAATAAAGTCTGTTGATAAAATCCGGAAAACACAAACACAGAGGCTGTAGAACTATCTGGGAATGAGTTAGCCAAACAAAACCCGATATTTCCGGTTTCATCGAGTCATATCCGGTAAACTGGTGTGGAATTCGTATGCAATGGACCGAGAAAATCACAGTAAAATGGTTTTGGAAAAAAAAAGTCTTTTCGTTAGGCAAGTGCATAAAATGTCATCTATACAAACAGAAATATCATGTTTCTTTGTCGCAGTTCCTCAAGCTTTCTCCCTATAAAATACGAATGTGTAGAGCTGGTGTCCCCATGATGAACCAATTAGTGTTTCTACAGTACAAAAATAAATGTTCCCTGATAAAAACATTCAAAACAATAAATTCCATCGATAATATCCAGAAAACACAAACACAGAAGCTTTCACAATATTTTGGATTGAGTTAGCCAAAACATAACCCGATATTTCTGGTTTCATCCAGTCATATCTGGACAAAGTGGTGTGGAATGCGTATGCAATGGACCGAGAAAATCGGAGTAAAAATGGTTTTGGAGAAAACCAAAGTCTTTTCATTAGGCAATTAGATAAAATGTCATCAATACAAACAGAAATATCATATTTGTTTGTCGCAGTTCCTCTAGCTTTCTCCGTAGAAAATACGATATGTAGAGCTTGTGTCCCCATGATGAACCAATTAGTGTTTCTACGGTACAAAAATAAATGTTCCCTGATAAAACCATTCAAAACAATAAAGTCCATCGATAATATCCAGAAAACAAAAACACAGAGGCTTTCACAATATTTCGGATTGAGTTAGCCAAAACATAAGCCAATATTTCTGGTTTCATCCAGACATATCCGGACAAAATGGTGTGGAATACGTATGCAATGGACTGAGAAAATCACAGTACAATTGGTTTTGGAGAAAAGCAAAGTCTTTTCATTAGGCAAGTAGATAAAATGTCATCTATACAAACAGAAATATCATGTTTGTTTGTGACAGTTCCTCTAGCTTTCTCCCTAGAAAATACAAATATTTATTGCTGGTGTCTCCATGTGGAACCAATTAGTGTTTCCAAGCACCAAATTAAATGTTCTCTGACAAAAAACATTGAAAACAATAAAGTCCCTTGATAATATCCGGAAAACACAAACACAGAGGCTGTGGCAATATTTCGGATTGAGTTAGCCAAAACACAACCCGATATTTCTGGTTTCATCCAGTCATGTCCGGAGAAAGTGGTGTGGAATTCGCAGTTCCTCTAGTTTTCTCCCTAGAAAATACGAATGTGTAGAGCTGGTGTCCCCATGATGAACCATTTAGTGTTTCTACGGTACAAAAATAAATGTTCCCTGATAAAAACATGGAAAACAATAAAGTCCATCCATGATATTAGAAAACACAAATACACAGGCTTTCACAATATTTTGGATTGAGTTAGCCAAAACACAACCGGATATTTCTGGTTCCATCCAGTCATATCCCGAAAAACTAGTGTGGAAGTCGTATGCAATGGACCAAGAAAATCACAGTAAATTTGGTTTTGGAGAAACTCAAGGTCTTTTTGTTAGGAAAATGCATAAATGTCATCGAAACTAACAGAAATATCATGTTTGTTTGTCGCAGTTCCTCTAGCTTTCTCCCTAGAAAATACGAATATGTAGAGCTGGTGTCCCCATGATGAACCAGTTAGTGTTTCTACGGTACAAAAATAAATGTTCCCTGAAAAAACCATTCAAAACAATAAAGTCCATCGATGATATCCAGAAAACACAAACACAGAGGCTGTAGCAATATTTCGGATTGAGTTAGCCAAAACATAAGCCAATATTTCTGGTTTCATGCAGACATATCCGGACAAAGTGTTGTGGAATACGTATGCAATGGACCAAGAAAATCACAGTACAATTGGTTTTGGAGAAAAGCAAAGTCTTTTCATTAGGCAAGTAGATAAAATGTCATCTATACAAACAGAAGTATCATGTTTGTTTGTCACAGTTCCTCTAGCTTTCTCCCTAGAAAATACAAATATGTAGATCTGGTGTCTCCATGTGGAACCAATTAGTGTTTCCAAGCACCAAATTAAATGTTCCCTCAGAAAAAAATATTGAAAACAATAAAGTCCGTTGATAATATACAGAAAACACAAACACAGAGGCTTTCACAATATTTCGGATTGAGTTAGCCAAAACACAAACCGATATTTCTGGTTTCATCCAGTCATGTCCGGACAAAGTGGTGTGGAATTCTTATGCAATAGACCGAGAAAATCACAGTAAAAATGGTTTTGGAGAAAAGCAAAGCTTTTCATTAGGCAAGTAGTTAAAATGTCATCTATACAAACAGAAATATCATGTTTGTTTGTCACAGTTCCTCTAGCTTTCTCCCTAGAAAATGCAAATATGTAGAGCTGGTGTCTACATTTGGAACCCATTAGTGTTTCCAAGCACAAAATTAAATGTTCCCTGACAAAAAACATTGAAAACAATAAAGTCCTTTGATAATATACGGAAGACACAAACACCAAGGCTGCAGCAATATCTGGGATTGAGTTAGCAAAAACAAAACAGGATATTTCCGGTTTCATCCAGTCATATCCGGAAAAACTGGTGTGGTACTCGTATGCAATGGACCAAGAAAATCACAGTAAAAATGGTTTTGGAGAAAAGCAAAGTCTTTTTGTTTGCAAGTGCATAAAATGTCATCTATACAAACAGAAATATCAGGTTTGTTTATCGCAGTTCCTCAAGCTTTCTCCCTAGAAAATACGAATGTGTAGAGCTGGTGCCCCCATGATGAACCAATTAGTGTTTCTACGGTACAAAAATAAATGTTCCCTGATAAAACCATTCAAAACAATAAAGTCCATCGATAATATCCAGAAAACGTCCATCGATAATATCCAGAAAACAAATACACAGAGGCTTTCACAATATTTCGGATTGAGTTAGCCAAAACACAACCCGATATTTCTGGTTTCACCCAGTCATATCTGCACAAACTGGTGTGGATTTGTATGCAATGAACAGAAGAAGTCACAGTGAAAATGAATTTGGAGAAAAGCAAAGTCTTTTCGATAGGCAAGTGCATAAAATGTCATCTATAGAAACAGAAATATCATGTTTGTTTGCTGCAGTTCCTCTAGCTTTCTCCTAGAAAATACGAATGTGTAGAGCTGGTGTCTCCATTTGGAACCAATTAGAGATCCCAAGCACAAAATTTAATGTTCCCGGATAAAAAACATTCAAAACAATAAAATCCGTGGATAATATGAGGAATACACAAACACAGAGGCTTTAGCAATATCTGGGTTTGAATTAGCCAAAACAAAATCCGAAATTTCCGGTTTCATCCAGTCATATCTGGATAAACTAGTGTGGAATTCCTATGCAATGGACCGAGAAAAATCACAGTACAAATGGTTTTGGAGAAAAGCAAAGTCTTTTCCTTAGGCAAGTACATAAAATGTCATCTATACAAACACAAATATCATGTTTGTTTGCCGCAGTTCCTCCAGTTTTCTGCCTAGAAAATACTAATGTGTAGAGCTGGTATCTCCATGTGGAACCAATTAGTGTTTCCCACCACAAAATTAAATGTTCCCTGATAAAAAATTTCTAAACAATAAAGTCCATTGATAATATCCGGAAAACGCAAACACAGAGGCTGTCGCAACATCTGAGATTGAGTGACTCAAAAACACAAGTGGATGTTTCTGGTTTCATCCGGTCATATCCAGAAAAAGTGGTGTCGAATTCGTATGCAAGGGACCGAGAAAATAAGAGTAAAAATGGTTTTGGAGAAAAGCAAATTTTTTTCGTTAGGAAAGTGTATTAAATGTCATCTATAGAAACAGAAATATCATGTTTGTTTGCAGCAGTTACTCTAGCTTTCTTCCTATAAAATACGAATGTATAGAGCTGGTGTCTCCATGTGGAAGCAATTATTGTTTCCCATACAAAATTAAATATTCCCTGAAAAAAAAACATTCAAAAATTAAAGACCGTTGATAATATCCAGAAAACAGAAACACAGAGGCTTTCAGAATATTTCAGATTGAGTTAGACAAACTGGTCTGGAATGCGTGTGCAATGGACCGAGAAAATCACAGTAAAAATGGTTTTGGAGAAAAGCAAAGTCTTTTCGTCGGCCAGTGAATAAAATGGCAGGTATACCAACAGAAATATCATGTTTGTTTGCCGCAGTACCTCTAGCTTCTCCATAGAAAATACGAATGTGTAGAGCTGGTGTCTCCATGTGGAAGCAATTAGTGTTTCCCAGCACAAATTAAATGTTCAAAGATAAAAAACATTCAAAACCATAAAGTCTGTCGATAATGTCCAGAAAACACAAACACAGAGGCTTTCACAATATTTTGGACTGAGTTAGCCAAAACACAACCGGATATTTCTGCGTTCATCCATCCATATCCGGATGAAGTGGTGGGGATTTTATATGTAATGGACCAAGAAAATCACAGTAAAACTGGATTTGGAGAAAAGCAAAGTCTTTTCCTTCGGCCAGTGCATAAAATGTCATCTATAGAAACAGAAATATCATGTTTCTTTGTCGCAGTTCCTCTAGCTTTCTCCCTAGAAAATATGAATGTGTAGAGCTGCTGTATCCATGTGGAACCAATTAGTGTTTCCCAGCACAAAATTAAATGTTCCCTGATAAAAAAAACATGCAAAACCATTAAGTACATTGATAATATCCAGAAAACACAAACACAGAGGCTGTAGCAATATCTGGGATTGAGTTATCCAAACACAACAAGATATTTCTGGTTTCATGCAGTCATATCCGGACAAACTGGTGTGGAATTCCTATGTAATGGACCCAAAAAATCACAGTAAAAATGGTTTTACAGAAAAGCAATGTCTTTTCGTTAGGCAAGTGCATAAAATGTCATCCATACAAACAGAAATATCATGTTTGTTTGTCACAGTTCCTCGAGCTTTCTCCCTAGAAAATAGGAATGTGTAGAGATGGTGTCTCCATGTAGAATCTATTAGTGTTTAAAAGCACAAAATTAAATGTTCCCTGATAAAACCATTCAAAACAAAAAAGTCGGTGGATAATATCCGGAAAACACAAACACAGAGTCTGTAGCAATACCTGGGATTGAGTTAGCCAAAACAAAACCAGATATTTCCAGTTTCATCCCGTCATATCTGGACAAACTGGTGTGGAATTCGTAAGCAAGGGACCGAGAATATCACTGTGAAAATGGTTTTGGAGAAAAGCAAAGTCTTTTCCTTAGGCAAGTGCATAAAGTGTCATCGATACAAAGAGAAATATCATGTTTCTTTGCCGCAGTCCGTCTAACTTTCTCCCTAGAAAATACGAATGTGAAGAGTGGCGTTCCCTTCATGAACCAATTAGTGTCACAACGGTACAAAATTAAATGTTCCCTGATAAAAACATTCAACACAATAAAGTCCATCGATAATATTCAGAAACAACAAACACAGAGGCTGTAGCAATAACTGGGATTGAGTTAGAAAAAACACCACCGGATATTTCCAGTTTTCATCCAGTCATATCCAGACAAAATGGTGTGTGATTCGCATGCAATGGACCGAGAAAATCACTGTAAAAATAGTTTTGGAGAAAATCAAAGTCTTTTCGTTAGGCAACTGCATAAAATGTCATCGATACAAACAGAAATATCATGTTTGTTTGTCGCAGTTCCTCTAGGTTTCTCCCTAGAAAATACGAATATGTAGAGCTGGTGTCTCCACGTGGAACCAATAACTGTTTCCATGCACAAAATTAAATGTTCCCTGATTAAAAAACATTCAAAACAATAAAGTCTGTTGATAATATCCAGGAAACACAAACACAGAGGTTGTAGTAATATCTGGGATTGAGTTAGCCTAAATAAAACCGGATATTTCCAGTTTCTTCCAGTCATATCCGGACAAAGTGGTGTGAAATTTGTATGCAATGGACTGAAAAAATCAGAGTACAAATGGTTATGGAGAAAAGCAAAGAATTTTCCTCAGGCCAGTGCATAAAATGTCATCTATACAGATATATCAAGTTTCTTTGCTGCAGTTCCTCTAGCTTTCTCCCTAGAAAATACCAATGTGTAGAGCTGGTGTCCCATGATGAACAAATTAGTGTTTCTAAGAACAACATTAAAAGTTCCCTGAAAAAAAAAACATTCAAAACAATAAAGTCCGTTGGGATAATATCAGGAATACACAAACACAGAGGCTATATCAATATCTGGGTTTCAGTTAGTCAAAACAAAACCGGATATTTCAGGTTTCATACAGTCATATCCGGACAAACTGGTGTGAAATTCCTATGCAATGGACCGAGAGAGGCACAGTAAATATGGTTTTGGAGTACAGCAAAGTCTTTTCATTAGGCAAGTGCATAAAATGTCATCTATACAAACAGAAATATCATGTTTGTTTGTCACAGTTTCTCTAGCTTTCTCCCTAGAAAATACGAATGTGTGGAGCTGGTCTCCACATTATGAACCAATTAGTGCTTCTACAGTACAAAATTAAATGTTCCCTGATAAAAGCATTCAAAACAATAAAGTCCATCGATAATATCCAGAAATCGCAAACACAGAGGCTGTCACAATATTTCGGATTGAGTTAGCCAAAACACAACCGGATATTTCTGATTTCGTCCAGTCATATCGGCAGAACATGGTGTGGAATTCGTAGGCAATGGGCCGAGAAAATCACAGTAAAAATGGTTTTCGAGAAAAGCAAAGTCTTTTCGTTAGGCAAGTGCATAAAATGAATCTATACAAACAGAAATATCATGTTAGTTTGAGGCAATTCTTCTAGCTTTTCCCCTAGAAAATACGAATGTGTAGAGCTTGTGTCCCGATGATGAATGAATTAGTGCTTCTACGGTACAAAATTAAATGTTCCCTGAAAAAAAATTAAAACAACAAAGTCCATCGATAATATCGAGAAAACACAAACACAAAAACTTTCACAATATTTCTAATTGTGTTAGCCAAAAGACAATCAGATATTTCTGATTTCATCCAGTCATATCCGGAAATTCATTTGGAATTCGAATGCAATGGACCAAGAAAATCAGAGTAAAAATGGTTGTGGAGAAAAAGCATGTCTTTTCGTTAGGCAAGTGAATAAAATGTCATGTATACAGCAGAAATATCATGTTTGTTTGTCGCAGTTCCTCTAGCTTTCTCACTAGAAAATACGAATGTGTAGAGCTGGTGTTTACATGTGGAACTATTTAGAGTTTCCAAGCACTAAATTAAATGTTCCCTGATTAAAAAAAAAAACATTCAAAACAATAACGTCCGTGGATAATATCAGGAATACACAAACACAGAGGCTGTAGCAATATCTGGGATTGAGTTAGCCTAAATAAAACCGGTATTTTCCAGTTTCTTCCAGTCATATCCAGATAAACTGGTGTGGTGTTTGTATACAATGGACCGAGAAAATCACAGTAAAAATGGTTTTGGAGAAAAGCAAAGTCATTTCGTTAGGCAAGTGCATAAAATGTCATCGACACAAACAGAAATATCATGTTTGTTTGTTGCAGTTCCTCTAGTTTTCTCCGTAGAAAATACGAATGTGTAGAGCAGGTGTATCCTTGTGTAAGCAATTTGTGTTTCCAAGCACAAAATTAAATGTTCACTGACAAAAAATTTTCAAAACAATGAAGTCCCTTGATAATATCCGGAAAACACAAACACAGAGGCTTTCACAATATTTCGAATTGAGTTAGCCAAGACACAACCGGATATTTCTGGTTTCATTCAGTCATATCTGGACAAACTGGTGTGGAATTCCTATGCAATGGACCGAGAAAATCACAGTAAAAATAGTTTTGGAGGAAAGCAAATTCTTTTCGTTAGGCAAGTGCATAAAATGTCATCTATACAAGCAGACATATCATGTTTGTTTGTCGCAATTCCTCTAGCTTTCCACCTAGAAAATACGAATGTGTAGAGCTGGTGTCTCCATGTGGAACCAATTAGTGTTTCCAAGCACAAAATTAAATGTTCCAACATAAAAAACATTCAAAACAACAAAGTCTATTGATAATATCCGGAAAACAAAAACACAGAATCTGTAGCAATATCTGGGATTGAGTTAGCCAAAACAAAACCGAATATTTCCGGTTTCATCCAGTCATGCCTGGACAAAGTGGTGTGGAATTCGTATGCAATGGACCGAGAAAATCACCGTGAAAATGGTTTTGGAGAAACCAAAGTCTTTTCGTTAGGCAAGTTCATAAAATGTCATCTATACAAACAGAAATATCATGTTTGTTTGCTGCAGTTCCTCTAGCTTTATCCCTAGAAAATATGAATTTGTAGAGCTTGTGTCTCCATGTGGAACCAATTACTGTATCCAAGCTCAAAATAAAATGTTTTCTGATATAAAATATTCAAAACAATAAAGTTCGTGGATAATATCAGGAATACTCAAACACAGAGGCTATAGCAATATCTACAATTGAGTTAGCCAAAACACAACTGAATATTTCTGGTTTCATCCAGTCATATCCGCAGTAACTGGTGTGGAATTCGTATGCAATGGACTGAGAAAATCACAGTAAAAATGGTTTTGGAGAAAAGCAAAGTCTTTTCGTTAGGCAAGTGCATAAAATGTCATCTATACAAACGGAAATATCATGTTTGTTTGCTGCAGTTCCTCTAGCTTTTTCCCTAGAAAATACGAATGTGCAGAGCTGGTGTCTCCATGTGAAACTAATTAGTGTTTCCAAGCATAAAATTAAAAGTTCCCTGATAAAAAAGATTCAAAAAAATAAAGTCCCGGGATAATATCAGGAATACACAAACACAGAGGCTGTAGCAATATTTGGGAATGTGTTAGACAAAAGAAAACAGGATATTTCTGGTTTCATCCAGAGATACCGGTACAAACTGGTGTGGAATTCGCATGCAATGGACTGAGAAAATCACAGTGAAAATGGTTTTGGAGAAAAGCTGGTGTCTCCATGTGGAACCAATAAGAGTTTCCAATTAGAAAACTAAATATTCAATGTTCCCTGATAAAAAACATTCAAAACAATAAAGTCCGTTGATAATATTTAGAAAACAATAACACAGAGCCTGTAGCAATATCTGGGATTCAGTAAGCAACAACAAAACCGGATATTTCTGGTTTCATCCTGTCATATCCGGTAAACTGGTGTTGATTTCGTATGCATGGACCGAGAAAATCACCATAAAAATGGTTATGGAGAAAAGCAAATTCTTTTTGTTAGGCAAGTGCATAAAATGTCATCTATACAAACAGAAATATCATGTTTGTTTGCCGCATTTCCTCTAGCTTTCTCCCTAGAATATACGAATGTGTAGAGCTGGTGTCCCCATGATGAACCAATTAGTGTTTCCAAGCACAAAATTAAATGTTCCTTGATAAAAACATTCAAAACAATAAAGTTCGTGGATAATATCAGTAATTCACAAACACAGAGGCTGTAGCAATATCTGGGATTGTGTTACTCAAAACCCAACCAGATATTTCCGGTTTCATCCAGGCATATCTGGACAAACTAGTGTGGAAGTCGTATGCAATGGACCGAGAAAATCACAGTGAGTATGGTTTTGTAGAAAAGCAAAGTCGTTTCGTTAGGAATGTGCATAAAATCTCATCTATACAAACAGAAATGTCATTTTGTTTGTCGCAGTTCCTCTAGCTTTCTCCCTAGAAAATAGGAATGTGTAAAGCTGGTGTCTCCATGTGGAACCAATTAGTGTTTCAATGGTACAAAATTAAATGTTCCCAGATAAAAAATATCCAAAACAAAAAAGTCCGTTGATAATATCAGGAATACACAAACACAGAGGCTTTCACAATATTTCGGATTCAGTTAGGCATAACAGAACCGCATATTTCTTTTTTCCTCCAGTCATATCTTGACAAAATGTTGTGGAATTATTATGCATTGGACCGAGAAAATCACAGTAAAAATGATTTTGGAGAATAGCAAAGTCTTTTCGTTAGGCAAGTCCGTAAAATGTCATCGATACAAACAGAACTATCAAGTTTCTTTGTTGGATTTCCTCTAGCTTTCTCCCTAGAAAATACAAATATGTAGAGCTGGTGTCTCCATGTGGCACCAATAACTCTATCCAAGTTCAAAAAAAAAGTTCCCCGATAAAAAACATTCAATACAATAAAGTCCGTTGATAACATCTAGAAAACACAAACACAGAGGCTTTAGCAATATATGGGATTGTGTTACTCAAAACAAAACCGGATATTTCCCGTTTCATCCAGTCATATCCGTTAAACTGGTGTGGAATTTGTAAGAAATGGACCGAGAAAATCACAGTAATAATGGTTTTGTAGAAAAGCAAACTCTTTTCGTTAGGCAAGTGTATAAATTATCATCTATACAAACAGAAATATCATGTTTGTTTGTCGCAGTTATTCTAGCTTTCACCCTAAAAATACGAATGTGTAGAGCTGGTGTCTCCATGTCGAACCAATTAGTGTTTCAATGGTACAAAATGTTCCCCGAAAAACATTCAGAACCATGAAGTCCATCGATAATATCCAGAAAACACAAACAAAATAGGCTTTCACAATATTTCAGATGGAGTTAGCCAAAACACAACCGGATGTTTCGGGTTTCATCCAGTCATATCCGGACAAATTGGTGTGGAAATCGTATGCAATGGACCGAGGTAATCGCAGGAAAAAGGTTTTGGAGAAAAGCAAATTCTTTTCGTTAGGCAACCGCATATAATGTCACCTATACAAACAGCAATATCATGTTTGTTTGCTGCAGTTCCTCTAGCTTTCTCCCTAAAAATACGAATGTGTAGAGCTGGTGTCCCCATGATGAACCAATTAGCGTTTCAACAGTACAAAATTAAATGTTCCCTGATAAAAACATTCAGAACAATAAAATACATCGACAATATCCGGAAAACACAAACACAGAAGCTGTAGAAGTATCTGGGATTGAGTTAGCCAAAATAAAAAAGGATATTTCTGGCTTCTTCCAGTCATATCTGGACAAAGTGGTATGGAAATCGTATGCAATGGACCGAGAAAATCACAGTATAAATGGTTTTGGAGAAAAGCAAAGTCTTTTCATTAGGCAAGTGTATAAAATGTCATCTATACAAACAGAAATATTATGTTTGTTTGTCGCAGTTCCTCTAGCTTTCTCCCTAGAAAATACGAATGTGTAGAGCTGGTGTCTCCATGTGGAACTAATTAGTGTATCTAAGCTCAAAATTAAATGTTCCCTGAAAAAAAAACATTCAAAACAATAAAGTCCGTGGAAAATATCCGGAATACAAAAACACAGATGCTGTAGCAATATATGGGATTGTGTTACTCAAAACACAACCAGATATTTCTTGTTTCATCCAGTCATATCCGGTAAACTGGTGTGGAATTCATAAGCAATGGACCGAGAAAATCACAGTAAAAATGGTTTTGGAGAGAAGCAAAGTCTTTTTGTTAGGCAAGTGCATAAGATGTCATCTATACAAACAGAAATATCACGTTTGTTTGTCGTAGTTCCTCTAGCTTTCTCCCTTGAAAATATAAATATGTAGAGCTGGTGTCTACATGTGGAACCAATTAGTGTATCTAAGCTCAAAATTAAATGTTCCCTGATAGAAAACTTTCAAAACAATAAAGTCCGTTGATAATACCTGAAAACACAAACACAGAGATTTTCACAATATTTCGGATTGAGTTAGCCAAAACAAAATGGGATATTTCCGGTTTCATGCAGTCATACCCGGACAAACTGTATGGAATTCATATGCAATGGACCGAGAAATCACAGTAAAAATGGTTCTGGAGAAAAGCAAAGTCTTTTCGTCAGGCCAGTGCATAAAATGTCATCGATACAAACAGAAATATCATGTTTGTTTGCCGCAGTTCCTCTAGCTTTCTTCCTAGAAATTACGAATGTGTAGAGCTGGTGTTCCCATGATGAACCAATTAGTGTTTCAATGGTACAAAATTAAATATTCCCTGATAAAAATATACAACACAATAAACTCCATCGATAATATCCACAAAACACAAACACACATTCTTTCACAATATTTCAGATTGAGTTAGCCAAAAAAACCCGGATATTTCTGGTTTAATCCAGTCATATCCTGACAAAGTGGGGTGAAATTTGTATGCAATGGACCGAGAAAATCAGAGTAAAAATGGTTTTTGAGAAAAGCAAAGCCTTTTGTTAGGCAATGCATAAAATATCATCTATACAAGCAGCAATATCACGTTTGTTTGCCGCAGTTCCTTTAGCTTTCTCCCTGGAAAATACGAATATATAGATCTGGTGTCCCCATGATGAACTAATTAGTGTTTCTACAGTACAAAAATAAATGTTCCCTGAAAAAAACATTCAAAACAATAAAGTCCATCGATAATATAAGAAAACACAAACACATAGGCTTTCACAAAATTTCGGATTGAGTTATCCAAAACACAACAGGATTTTTCTTGTTTCATCCAGTCATATCACGACAAACTGGCATGGAATTCATATGCAATGGAACGAGAAATCACAGTAAAAATGGTTCTGGAGAAAAGCAAAGTCTTTTAATCAGGCCAGTGCATAAAATGTCATCGATATAAACAGAAATATCATGTTTGTTTGCTGCAGTTCCTCTAGCTTTCTTCCTAGAAATTACGAATTTGTAGAGCTGGTGCCCCCATGATGAACCAATTAGTGCTTCAACAGTACAAAATTAAATGTTTCCTGATAAAACATTCAAAACAATAAAGTCCATTGATAATATAAAGAAAACACAAACACAGAGGCTTTCACAATATTTCTGATTGAGTTAGCCAAAGCACAACCAGATATTACTGGTTTCATCCCATCATATCCGGACAAACTAGTGTGGAATTCATATGGAATGGACCAAGAAAATCAAAGTAAAAATGGTTTTGGAGAAAAGCAAAATCTTTTCATTAGGCAAGAGCATATAATGTCATCTATACAAACAGAAATATCATGTTTGTTCGCTGCAGTTCTTCTAGCTTTTTCCCTAGAAAATATGAATGTGTAGAGCTGGTGTCCCCATGATGAACCAATTAGTGTTTCTAGGGTACAGAATTAAATGTCCCCTGATAAAAACATTCAAAACAATAACGTCCGTGGATAATATCAGGAATACACAAACACAGAGGCTATAGCAATATCTGGGATTGAGTTAGCCAAAATAAAACCGGATATTTCCGGTTTCATCCAGTCATATCCGGACAAAGGGGGGTGGAATTCATGTGCAATGGACCATGAAAATCAGAGTAAAAATGGCTTTGGAGAAAAGCAAAGTCTTTTCATTAGGCACCTGCATAAAATGTCATTTATACAAACAGAAATATCATGTTTGTTTCTGCGGTTCCTCTAGCTTTCTCCCTAGAGAATAAGAATGTGTAGAGCTGGTGTCCCCATGATGGACCAATTAGTGTTTCCAAGCAAAAAAATAAATATTCCATGAAAAAAACATTCAAAACAGTAAAGTCCACGGATAATGTCAGGAATACACAAACATAGAGGCTGTAGCAGTATCTGGGATTGAGTTAGCCAAAACACAACCGGATATTTCCGGTTTCATCCAGTCATATCTGGACAAACTGTTGTGGAATTCGTATGCAATGGACCGAGAAAATCAGAGTAAAAATGGTTTTGGAGAAAAGCAAAGTCTTTTCATTAGGCAAGTGTACAAAATGTCATCTATACAAACAGAAATATCATGTTTGTTTGTCGAAGTTCCTCTAGCTTTCTACCTACAAAATACGAATATGTAGAGCTGGTGTCTCCCCGTGGAATCAATTACTAAATCCAAGCTCAAAATAAAATGTTCCCTGATAAAAGACATTCAAAACAATATAAAGTCCATGGATAATATCAGGAATACACAAACACAAAGGCTGTAACAATATCTGGGATTGAGTTGCCAAAACAAAACCGGATATTTCTGCTTTCATCCAGTCATATCCAGACAAATTCATTTGGAATTCTAATGCAATAGACCGAGAAATCAGAGCAAAATTGGTTTTGGAGAAAAGCATTCTTTTCATTAGGCAAGGGCATACAATGTCATCTATACAAAGAGATATATCATGTTTGTTTGTCGCAGTTCCTCTAGCTTTCTCTCTAGAAAATACGAATGTGTAGAGCTGGTCCCCCCATGATGAACCAATTAGTGCTTCAACAGTACAAAATTAAATGTTCCCTAATAAAAACTTTCAAAACAAAAAGTCCATTGATAATATACAGAAAACACAAACACAGAGGCTTTCACAATAATTCAGATTCAGTTAGCCAAAACACAACCAGATATGACAAAGTGGTGTGGAATCTGTATGCAATGGGCTGAGAAAATCAGAGTAAAAATTTTTTTGGAGAAAAGCAAAGTCTTCTCGTTAAGCAAGTGCACAAACATAGAGGCTTTCACAATATTTCAGATTGAGTTAGCCAAAACACAACCGGATATTTCTGTTTTCATCCAGTCATATGTGGACAAACTGGTGTGGAATTCGTATGCAATGAACCGAGAAAATCACAGTACAAATGGTTTTGTAGAAAAGCAAAGTCTTTTCGTTAGGCAAGTGCATAAAATGTCATCTATACAAGCATAAATATCATGTTCGCTTGTTGCAGTTCCTCTAACTTTCTCGATAGAAAATACGAATGTGTAGAGCTGGTGTCTCCATTTGGAACCAATTAGTGGTTTCAAGAACAAAATTAAATGTTCCCTGATAAAAAACATTCAAAACAATAAAGTCGGTTGATAATATCAGGAATACACAAACACAGAGGCTTTCACAATATTTCGGATTCAGTTAGGCATAACAGAACCGCATATTTCTTTTTTCCTCCAGTCATATCTTGACAAAATGTTGTGGAATTATTATGCATTGGACCGAGAAAATCACAGTAAAAATGATTTTGGAGAATAGCAAAGTCTTTTCGTTAGGCAAGTCCGTAAAATGTCATCGATACAAACAGAACTATCAAGTTTCTTTGTTGGATTTCCTCTAGCTTTCTCCCTAGAAAATACAAATATGTAGAGCTGGTGTCTCCATGTGGCACCAATAACTCTATCCAAGTTCAAAAAAAAAGTTCCCTGATAAAAAACATTCAATACAATAAAGTCCGTTGATAACATCTAGAAAACACAAACACAGAGGCTTTAGCAATATATGGGATTGTGTTACTCAAAACAAAACCGGATATTTCCCGTTTCATCCAGTCATATCCGTTAAACTGGTGTGGAATTTGTAAGAAATGGACCGAGAAAATCACAGTAATAATGGTTTTGTAGAAAAGCAAACTCTTTTCGTTAGGCAAGTGTATAAATTATCATCTATACAAACAGAAATATCATGTTTGTTTGTCGCAGTTATTCTAGCTTTCACCCTAAAAATACGAATGTGTAGAGCTGGTGTCTCCATGTCGAACCAATTAGTGTTTCAATGGTACAAAATGTTCCCCGAAAAACATTCAGAACCATGAAGTCCATCGATAATATCCAGAAAACACAAACAAAATAGGCTTTCACAATATTTCAGATGGAGTTAGCCAAAACACAACCGGATGTTTCGGGTTTCATCCAGTCATATCCGGACAAATTGGTGTGGAAATCGTATGCAATGGACCGAGGTAATCGCAGGAAAAAGGTTTTGGAGAAAAGCAAATTCTTTTCGTTAGGCAACCGCATATAATGTCACCTATACAAACAGCAATATCATGTTTGTTTGCTGCAGTTCCTCTAGCTTTCTCCCTAAAAATACGAATGTGTAGAGCTGGTGTCCCCATGATGAACCAATTAGCGTTTCAACAGTACAAAATTAAATGTTCCCTGATAAAAACATTCAGAACAATAAAATACATCGACAATATCCGGAAAACACAAACACAGAAGCTGTAGAAGTATCTGGGATTGAGTTAGCCAAAATAAAAAAGGATATTTCTGGCTTCTTCCAGTCATATCTGGACAAAGTGGTATGGAAATCGTATGCAATGGACCGAGAAAATCACAGTATAAATGGTTTTGGAGAAAAGCAAAGTCTTTTCATTAGGCAAGTGTATAAAATGTCATCTATACAAACAGAAATATTATGTTTGTTTGTCGCAGTTCCTCTAGCTTTCTCCCTAGAAAATACGAATGTGTAGAGCTGGTGTCTCCATGTGGAACTAATTAGTGTATCTAAGCTCAAAATTAAATGTTCCCTGAAAAAAAAACATTCAAAACAATAAAGTCCGTGGAAAATATCCGGAATACAAAAACACAGATGCTGTAGCAATATATGGGATTGTGTTACTCAAAACACAACCAGATATTTCTTGTTTCATCCAGTCATATCCGGTAAACTGGTGTGGAATTCATAAGCAATGGACCGAGAAAATCACAGTAAAAATGGTTTTGGAGAGAAGCAAAGTCTTTTTGTTAGGCAAGTGCATAAGATGTCATCTATACAAACAGAAATATCACGTTTGTTTGTCGTAGTTCCTCTAGCTTTCTCCCTTGAAAATATAAATATGTAGAGCTGGTGTCTACATGTGGAACCAATTAGTGTATCTAAGCTCAAAATTAAATGTTCCCTGATAGAAAACTTTCAAAACAATAAAGTCCGTTGATAATACCTGAAAACACAAACACAGAGATTTTCACAATATTTCGGATTGAGTTAGCCAAAACAAAATGGGATATTTCCGGTTTCATGCAGTCATACCCGGACAAACTGTATGGAATTCATATGCAATGGACCGAGAAATCACAGTAAAAATGGTTCTGGAGAAAAGCAAAGTCTTTTCGTCAGGCCAGTGCATAAAATGTCATCGATACAAACAGAAATATCATGTTTGTTTGCCGCAGTTCCTCTAGCTTTCTTCCTAGAAATTACGAATGTGTAGAGCTGGTGTTCCCATGATGAACCAATTAGTGTTTCAATGGTACAAAATTAAATATTCCCTGATAAAAATATACAACACAATAAACTCCATCGATAATATCCACAAAACACAAACACAGATTCTTTCACAATATTTCAGATTGAGTTAGCCAAAAAAACCCGGATATTTCTGGTTTAATCCAGTCATATCCTGACAAAGTGGGGTGAAATTTGTATGCAATGGACCGAGAAAATCAGAGTAAAAATGGTTTTTGAGAAAAGCAAAGCCTTTTGTTAGGCAATGCATAAAATATCATCTATACAAGCAGCAATATCACGTTTGTTTGCCGCAGTTCCTTTAGCTTTCTCCCTGGAAAATACGAATATATAGATCTGGTGTCCCCATGATGAACTAATTAGTGTTTCTACAGTACAAAAATAAATGTTCCCTGAAAAAAACATTCAAAACAATAAAGTCCATCGATAATATAAGAAAACACAAACACATAGGCTTTCACAAAATTTCGGATTGAGTTATCCAAAACACAACAGGATTTTTCTTGTTTCATCCAGTCATATCACGACAAACTGGCATGGAATTCATATGCAATGGAACGAGAAATCACAGTAAAAATGGTTCTGGAGAAAAGCAAAGTCTTTTAATCAGGCCAGTGCATAAAATGTCATCGATATAAACAGAAATATCATGTTTGTTTGCTGCAGTTCCTCTAGCTTTCTTCCTAGAAATTACGAATTTGTAGAGCTGGTGCCCCCATGATGAACCAATTAGTGCTTCAACAGTACAAAATTAAATGTTTCCTGATAAAACATTCAAAACAATAAAGTCCATTGATAATATAAAGAAAACACAAACACAGAGGCTTTCACAATATTTCTGATTGAGTTAGCCAAAGCACAACCAGATATTACTGGTTTCATCCCATCATATCCGGACAAACTAGTGTGGAATTCATATGGAATGGACCAAGAAAATCAAAGTAAAAATGGTTTTGGAGAAAAGCAAAATCTTTTCATTAGGCAAGAGCATATAATGTCATCTATACAAACAGAAATATCATGTTTGTTCGCTGCAGTTCTTCTAGCTTTTTCCCTAGAAAATATGAATGTGTAGAGCTGGTGTCCCCATGATGAACCAATTAGTGTTTCTAGGGTACAGAATTAAATGTCCCCTGATAAAAACATTCAAAACAATAACGTCCGTGGATAATATCAGGAATACACAAACACAGAGGCTATAGCAATATCTGGGATTGAGTTAGCCAAAATAAAACCGGATATTTCCGGTTTCATCCAGTCATATCCGGACAAAGGGGGGTGGAATTCATGTGCAATGGACCATGAAAATCAGAGTAAAAATGGCTTTGGAGAAAAGCAAAGTCTTTTCATTAGGCACCTGCATAAAATGTCATTTATACAAACAGAAATATCATGTTTGTTTCTGCGGTTCCTCTAGCTTTCTCCCTAGAGAATAAGAATGTGTAGAGCTGGTGTCCCCATGATGGACCAATTAGTGTTTCCAAGCAAAAAAATAAATATTCCATGAAAAAAACATTCAAAACAGTAAAGTCCACGGATAATGTCAGGAATACACAAACATAGAGGCTGTAGCAGTATCTGGGATTGAGTTAGCCAAAACACAACCGGATATTTCCGGTTTCATCCAGTCATATCTGGACAAACTGTTGTGGAATTCGTATGCAATGGACCGAGAAAATCAGAGTAAAAATGGTTTTGGAGAAAAGCAAAGTCTTTTCATTAGGCAAGTGTACAAAATGTCATCTATACAAACAGAAATATCATGTTTGTTTGTCGAAGTTCCTCTAGCTTTCTACCTACAAAATACGAATATGTAGAGCTGGTGTCTCCCCGTGGAATCAATTACTAAATCCAAGCTCAAAATAAAATGTTCCCTGATAAAAGACATTCAAAACAATATAAAGTCCATGGATAATATCAGGAATACACAAACACAAAGGCTGTAACAATATCTGGGATTGAGTTGCCAAAACAAAACCGGATATTTCTGCTTTCATCCAGTCATATCCAGACAAATTCATTTGGAATTCTAATGCAATAGACCGAGAAATCAGAGCAAAATTGGTTTTGGAGAAAAGCATTCTTTTCATTAGGCAAGGGCATACAATGTCATCTATACAAAGAGATATATCATGTTTGTTTGTCGCAGTTCCTCTAGCTTTCTCCCTAGAAAATACGAATGTGTAGAGCTGGTCCCCCCATGATGAACCAATTAGTGCTTCAACAGTACAAAATTAAATGTTCCCTAATAAAAACTTTCAAAACAAAAAGTCCATTGATAATATACAGAAAACACAAACACAGAGGCTTTCACAATAATTCAGATTCAGTTAGCCAAAACACAACCAGATATGACAAAGTGGTGTGGAATCTGTATGCAATGGGCTGAGAAAATCAGAGTAAAAATTTTTTTGGAGAAAAGCAAAGTCTTCTCGTTAAGCAAGTGCACAAACATAGAGGCTTTCACAATATTTCAGATTGAGTTAGCCAAAACACAACCGGATATTTCTGTTTTCATCCAGTCATATGTGGACAAACTGGTGTGGAATTCGTATGCAATGAACCGAGAAAATCACAGTACAAATGGTTTTGTAGAAAAGCAAAGTCTTTTCGTTAGGCAAGTGCATAAAATGTCATCTATACAAGCATAAATATCATGTTCGCTTGTTGCAGTTCCTCTAACTTTCTCGATAGAAAATACGAATGTGTAGAGCTGGTGTCTCCATTTGGAACCAATTAGTGGTTTCAAGAACAAAATTAAATGTTCCCTGATAAAAAACATTCAAAACAATAAAGTCGGTTGATAATATCAGGAATACACAAACACAGAGGCTATAGCAATATCAGGGATTGAGTGAGCCAAAAGAAAACCGGATTTTTTATGTTTTATCCAGTCAAACCCTGACAAAGTGGTGTGCAATTCGTAAACAATGGACCGAGAAAATCACAGTAAAAGTGCTTTTGGGGAAAAGCAAAGTCTTCTCTTTAGGAAAGTGCAAAAAATGTCATTGATACAGCAGAAATATCATGCTTGTTTCCCAAAGTTCGTCTAGTTTTCTACCTAGAAAAAACGATTATGTAGAGCTGGTGTCTCCATGTGGAACCAATTACTGTATCAAAGAACAAAATAAAATGTACCCCGATAAAAAACATTCAAAACAATTAATTCCATTGATATTATCCAGAAAACGCAAACACAGAGTCTGTAGCAATATCTGGGATTGAGTTAGCCAAAAAAAACCGGATATTTCCGGGATCATCCCATCATATCCGGACAAAGTGGTGTGGAATTCTTATGCAATGAACTAAGAAAATCACAGTAAAAATGGTTTTGGAGAAAAGCAAAGTCTTTTCGTTAGGCAAGTGCATAAAACGTCATGTATACAAACAGAAAAATCATGTTTGTTTGCCGCATTTCCTCTAGCTTTCTCCCTAGAAAATACGAATGTGTAGAGCTAGTGTCCCCATGATGAAGCAATTAGTGTTACCAAGCAAAAAATAAATATTCCCGAAAAAAACATTCAAAACTGAAAAGTCCACGGATAATATCAGGAATACACAAACATCGAGGCTATAGCAATATCTGGGATTGAGTTAGCCAAAACACAACCGGATACTTCTGGTTTCATCCAGTCATATCCACACAAAGTGGGGTGGAATTCGTGTGCAATAGATTGAGAAAATTACAGTAAAAATGGTTTTGGAGAATAGCAAAGTCTTTTCATTAGGCAAGTGCATAAAATGTCATGTATACAAACAGAAATATCGTGTTTGTTTGCCACAGTTCCTCTAGCTTTCTCTCTAGAAAATACGAATGTGTAGAGCTGGTGTCTCCATGTGGAACCAATTAGTGTTTCTACGGTACAAAATTAAATGTTCCCTGAAAGAAACATTCAAAACAAAAAAAGTGTGTTGATAATATCCAGAAAACAAAAACATTGAGGCTGTAGGCATATCTAGGATATAGTTAGCCAAAACAGAACCGCATATTTCTATTTTCATCCAGGCATATTTGGTCAAAGTGGTGTCGAATTCGGATGCAATGGACCGAGAAAATTACAGTAAGAAAGGTTTTGGAGAAAAGCAATGTCTTTTCCTTCAGCCAGTGCATAAAATGTCATGTATACAAACAGAAATATCATGTTTGTTTGCCACAGTTCCTCTAGCTTTCTCCCTGGAAAATACAAATGTGTAGAGCTGGTGTCTCCTTGTGGAACCAATTTGTGTTTCTATGGTACAAAGTTAAATGTTCCCTGATAACAGCATTCAAAACAATAAAGTCCGTCTATAATATGCAGAAAACACAAACACAGCGGCTGTAGCAATATCTGGGATACAGTAAGCCAAAGCACAAAAGGATATATCTGGTTGCATGCAGCCATATCCGGAAATAGTTTGGTGGAATTCATATGCAATGGACCGAGAAAATCACAGTAAAAATGGTTTGGAGAAAAGCAAAGTCTTTTTGTTAGGCAAGTGCATAAAATGACATCTATACAAACAGAAATATCATGTTTGTTTGCCGCAGTTCCTCTCACTTTCTCCCTAGAAAATACGAATGTGTAGAGCTGGTGTCTCCATGTGGAACCAATTAGTGTTCCTATGTTACAAAATAAATTTTCCCTGATAAAAATATTCAAAACAGCAAAGTCCATCGATAATATACATAAAACACAAACACAGAGGCTGTAGCAATACAGCGGATGTAGTAAGCCAAAACACAACCGGATATTTCTGGTTTCATTCAGTCATATCAGAACTAAGTGGTATGCAATTCAGATGCAATGGACAGAGAAAATCACAATTAAAATTGTTTTGTGGAAAAGCAAAGTCTTTTTGTTAGGCAAGTGCATAAAATGTCATCTATACAAACAGAAATATCATGTTTGTTTGCCGCAGTTCCTCTAGCTTTCTCCCTAGAAAATTGGAATGTGTAGAGTTGGTGTCTCCCTGTGGAACCAATTAGTGTTTCTACGGTACAAAATTAAATGTTCCATGAAAAAAACATTCAAAACAATAAAGCACATTGATAAAATCCAAAAAACACAAACACAGAGGCTGTAGCAATATCTGGGATTGAGTAAGCCAAAACACAACCGGATACTTCTGGTTTCATCCAGTCATATCCGCACAAAGTGGGGTGGAATTTTTGTGCAATAGATTGAGAAAATTACAGTAAAAATGGTTTTGGAGAATAGCAAAGTCTTTTCATTAGGCAAGTGCATAAAATGTCATGTATACAAACAGAAATATCGCGTTTGTTTGCTGCAGTTCCTCTAGCTTTCTCTAGAAAATACGAATGTGTAGAGCTGGTGTCTCCATGTGGAACCAATTAGTGTTTCTACGGTACAAAATTAAATGTTCCCTGAAAGAAACATTCAAAACAAAAAAAGTGTGTTGATAATATCCAGAAAACAAAAACATTGAGGCTGTAGGCATATCTAGGATATAGTTAGCCAAAACAGAACCGCATATTTCTGTTTTCATCCAGGCATATTTGGTCAAAGTGGTGTCGAATTCGGATGCAATGGACTGAGAAAATTACAGTAAGAAAGGTTTTGGAGAAAAGCAATGTCTTTTCCTTCAGCCAGTGCATAAAATGTCATGTATACAAACAGAAATATCATGTTTGTTTGCCACAGTTCCTCTAGCTTTCTCCCTGGAAAATACAAATGTGTAGAGCTGGTGTCTCCTTGTGGAACCAATTTGTGTTTCTACGGTACAAAGTTAAATGTTCCCTGATAACAGCATTCAAAACAATAAAGTCCGTCTATAATGTGCAGAAAACAGAAACACAGCGGCTGTAGCAATATCTGGGATACAGTAAGCCGAAACACAAAAGGATATTTCTGGTTGCATGCAGCCATATCCGGAAATAGTTTGGTGGAATTCGTATACAATGGACCGAGAAAATCACAGTAAAAATGGTATTGGAGAAAAGCAAAGTCTTTTTGTTAGGCAAATGCATAAAATAACATCTATACAAACAGAAATATCATGTTTGTTTGCCACAGTTCCTCTCACTTTCTCCCTAGAAAATACGAATGTGTAGAGCTGGTGTCTCCATGTGGAACCAATTAGTTTTCCTACGGTACAAAATAAATTTTCCCTGATAAAAACATTCAAAACAGCAAAGTCCATCAATAATATCCAGAAAACACAAACACAGAAGCTGTAGCAATATCTGGTATTTAGTAAGCCGAAACACAACAGTATATTTCTGGTTTCATTCAGTCATATCCGGACAAAGTGGTATGGAATTCGGATGCAATGGACAGAGAAAATCACAATTAAAATTGTTTTGTGGAAAAGCAAAGTCTTTTTGTTAGGCTAGTGCATAAAGTGTCATCTATACAAACAGAAATATCATGTTTGTTTGCCGCAGTTCCTCTAGCTTTCTCCCTAGAAAATACGAATATGTAGAGCTGGTGTCTCCCTGTGGAACCAATTCGAGTTTCTATGGTACAAAATTAAATGCTCCCTGATAAAAACATTCAAAACAATAAAGCACATTGATAAAATCCAAAAAACACAAACACAGATGCTTTCACAATATCTGGGATTGAGTTAGCCAAAACACAACCGGACATTTCTGGTTTCATCCAGTCATATCGAAAAAAGTGTTGTGGAAATCATTTGTAATGGACCAAGAAAATCACAGGAAAAATGGTTTTGGAGAAAAGCAAAGTCTTTTTGTTAGGCAAGTGCATAAAATGTCATCTATACAAATAGAAATATCATGTGTGTTTGCCGCAGTTCCTCTAGCTTTCTCCCTAGAAAATATGAATGTGTAGAGCTGGTGTCTCCATCTGGAACTAATTAGTGTTTCCCAGCACAAAATTAAATATTCCCTGATAACAACATTCAAAACAGTAAAATCCATCGATAATATCCAGAAAACACAAACAATGAGGCTGTAGCAATATCTGGGATATAGTAAGCCAAAACAAAAACAGATATTTCTGGTTTCATCCAGTGATATCCGGACAAAGTGGTGTGGAATTCATATGTAATGTACCAAGAAATCACAGTAAAAATTGTTTTGGTGAAAAGCAAAGTCTTTTCTTTAGGAAAGTGCATAAAATATCATCTATACAAACTGAAATACCATGTTTGTTTGCCGCAGTTCCTCTAAAATACTCCCTAGAATACAGAACTGTGTAGAGCTGGTGTCCACATGTTGAACCTATTTGTGTTTCTACAGTACTAAATTAAATGTACCCTGATAAAAACATTCAAAACAATAAAGTCCATCGATAATATCCAGAAAACACAAACACAGAGGCAGTAGCAATATCTGGGATTGAGTTAGCCAAAACACAACCGGATATTTCTGGTTTCATCCATGCATATCCCGACAAAGTGGCGTGGAATTCATAGGAAATGGACCGAGAAAATCACAGCAAAAATGGTTTTGGAGAAAAGCAAAGTCTTTTCTTTAGAAAAGTGCATAAAATGTCATCGATACAAATAGGAATATCATGTTTGTTTGACGCAGTTCCTCCAGTTTTCTGCCTAGAAAATACGAATATGTAGAGCTGGATTCGCCTATTGAAACCAATTAGTGTTTCCCAGCACAAAATTAAATGTTCCCTGATAAAAAAATTCAAAGCAATAAAGTCCATTGATAATATCCGGGAAACAGAAACACAGAGGCTGTCGCAATATCTGGGATTGAGTGACCCAAAACACAAGTGGATATTTCTGGTTTCATCCAGTCATATCCAGACAAAGTGGTGTGGAATTCGTATGCAATGGACCGACAAAATAAGAGTAAAAATGGTTTTGGAGAAAAACAAAATTTTTTCGTTAGGAAAGTGCATTAAATATCAGCTATACAAATATAAACATCATGTTTGTTTGCCGCAGTTCCTCTAGCTTTCTCCCCAGAAAATATGAATGTGTTGAACTGTTGTCTCCATGTGGAAGCAATTATTTTTCCCATAAAAACTAAATATTCCCTGATATAAAATTCAAAAAGTTAAGACCGTTGATAATATCCAGAAAACAGAAAGACAGAGGCTTTCAGAATATTTCGGATTGAGTAACCCAAAACACAACCGGATATTTCTGGTTTCATCCAGTCATATCTGGACAAACTGGTCTGGAATGCATGTGCAGGGGACCGAGAAAATCACAGTAAAAAGGGTTTTGGAGCAAAGCAAAGCTTTTTCATTAGGCAAGTGCATAAAATGTCATCTATACAAACAGAAATATCACGTTCGTTTGCCACAGTTCCTCTAGCTTTCTCCATTGAAAAGACAAATGTGTAGAGCTGGTGTCTCCATGTGGAACCAATTAGTGTTTCTATGGTACTAAATTAAATGTTCCCTGGTAAAAACATTCAAAACAATAAAGTCCATTGATAATTTCCAGGAAACAGAAAGACAGAGGATGTAGCAATATCTGGGATTGAGTTAGACAAACACAACCGGATATTTCCAGTTTCATCCATTCATACCCGTACAAAGTGGGGTTTAATTCTTATGCAATGAACTGAGAAAATCACAGTAAAAATGGTTTTGGAGAAAAGCAATGTCTTTTCATTAGGAAAGTGCATTAAATATCAGCTATACAAACAGAAATATCATGTATGTTTGACACAGTTCCTCTAGCTTTCTCCCTTGAAAAGACAAATGTGTAGAGCTGGTGTCTCCATGTGGAACCAATTAGTGTTTCTAGGGTACAAAATTACATGTTCCCTGATAAATCATTCAAAACAATAAAGTCCATCAATAATATCTAGAAAACACAAACACAGAATCTTTCACTATATTTTGGATTTAGTTACCCAAAACACAACCGGATATTCTTGTTTTCATCTAGGCATATCTGTACAAAGTGGTGTGGAATTCGTATGCAATGTACCGAGAAAATCATAGTAAAAATTGATTTGGAGAAAAGCAAAGTCTTTTCCTTTGGCAAGTGCATAAAGTGTCATCTATAGAAACAGAAATGCTATGTTTATTTGGTGCAGTTCCTCTAGCTTTCTCCCTAGAAAATTCGAATGTGCAGAGCTTGTGTGACAATGTGGAGTCAACTAGTGTTTCCCAGCACAAAATTAAATGTTCCCTGATAAAAAACATTCAAATCCATAAAGTCCGCTGATAATATCAGGAAAACACAAACACACAGGTTTTCACAATATTTCAGATTGAGTTAGCCAAAACACAACCGGATACTTCTGGTTTCATGCAGGCCTATCCGGAAAAAGTGGGCTGGAATTCGTATGCAATGGACCAAGAAAATCACAGAAAAAAAGGTTTTGAAAAAAAGTAAAGTGTTTTCGTTAAAACGTAATCTATTCAAAAAGAAATATCATGTTTGTTTGCCGCAGTTCCTCTAGCTTTCTCCCTAGAAAATATGAATGTGTAGAGCTGGTGTCTCCATATGAAACCAATTAGTATTTCAAGCACATAATTAAATGTTCCCTGATAAAAAAACATTCAAAACCATAAAGTCCGTTGATAATATCCAGAAAACACAAACACAGACCTGTAGCAATATCTGGGATTGAGGTAGCCGAAACACATCTGGATATTTCCGGTTTCATCCAGTCATATCCGGACAAACTTGTGTGGAATTCGCATGCTATGGATCAAGGAAATCACAGTAAATATGCTTTTGGAGAGAAACAAAGTCTTTTCCTTCGGCAAGTGCATAAAATGTCATCTATACAAACAGAAATATCATGTTTTTTTTGCAGCAGTTCCTCTAGATTTCTCCCTAGAAAATACGAATGTGCAGAGCTTGTGTCACAATGTGGAGTCAACTAGTGTTCCCAGCACAAAATTAAATGTTCCCTGAAAAAAACATTCAAAACAATAAAGTCCATCGATAATATCCGGAAAACACCAACACAGAGGCTGTAGCAATATCTGGGATTGAGTTAGCCAAAACACAACTGGATATTTCTGGTTTCATTCAATAGTCATCTCCGGACAAAGTGGGGTTTAATTCCTAAGCAATGGACCCACAAAATCACAGTAAAAATGGTTTTGGAGAAAAGCAAAATCTTTTCGGTAGGCAAGTGCATAAAATGTCATCTATACAAACAGAAATATCATGTTTGTTTGCCGCAGTTCCTCTAGCGTTCTCCCTTGAAAAGAAAAATGTGTAGAGCTGGTGTCTCCATGTGGAACCAATTAGTGTTTCTACTGTACCAACTTAAATGTTCCCTGGTAAAAACATTCAAAACTGTTGGACCTCTCAGTTGTAGAGATGCCCACTTGCTCGAGAGGACGCCCAAAAATCCAGACTCCAGACCAGTTGATGCAAAAAGCATGAGGTATTTATTGTACGTTTGCGCAAACGGGCCCCCACCTAAGGCGGTGAGGAGCCCTGAGCGGCAGTTTCACACAGGTTATATAGTCAACAAATTAGCATATGGGATTGGCCGGTTCGGAGGGACAATTAGCATACCGGAAAGTGCTGAGGAGAGTGCTGAGGGAACCAGCTGAGGAGAATGCTGAGGAGAGTGCTGAGGGAACCAGCTGAAGAGAATGCTGAGGAGAGTACTGAGGGAACCAGCTGAGGAGAATGCTGAGGAGAGTACTGAGACTCTCTGAAGGGGAGTGGCAGCTCTGCTCTGGGTATGCCTAGAGGTTCTCTAAAGGGGATAGACTTTTCCTTCCCAGAGAACGTGCCCGCTGGACCCTGGGGAACATCTAACCTCTTAAGAAGCCCCTGATATCTGCCCAGGCCTAGTTTCCTGTCCCTTTCCCCCCATAAGGGTCCTTCATTCCCTCCTTTTCTTTTTGCAAAGATTTTAATCCTAAAATCTATTGGACCGGCCTGGGGAGAACCTGCCTCACTGGAGGGAGGAAACTCTGTTCTTGCTGGACTGGGTTAGGTTCCGCGTTAACAATTGTGGAGCATGGGGATTGGAAAAACAATGGGGAAAGGCCAGGAACATCATAAATATTAAACAGTTTTTGAAAGTCTTAGCTTGAGTGGGTTCTGAGTGCGCTGGAGCTTCCATTTGGCTGGTCTATCCGGATCCTCGGGGCCCTGGGGAGGTGGTGCTCGCTTCACGTGTGAGGCGTGGACCCAAGCAGCGATTCCGTCGACCTTGAGAGCGGTGGGAGTTGTCAACAGCACAGTGAAGGGGCCTTTCCACCGGGGCTCTAGAGTCTTAGATTGGTGCCTTCGGACATACACAGCATCACCGATTTGGAAAGGATGTGGAATGGTTGTCGTCTTGGGTTGGTAGGCTGCTGCAAGAGGTTTCCAGACCTGGTTCTGGATGATCTGGAGTGCTCTCAACCGGGCCTGTAACTTAGGGGCATCGGCAACGGAGTCACTGGCAAGGTCAAGCAAGCCTGCTACTGGTGGGGGCCCTCCATAAAGGATTTCGTATGGTGTCAGCCCGCAATAAGAGGGCGTGTTTCGGACCCGGAACAACACCATAGGGAGGAGTTGGACCCAGTCTTTAACACCAGTCTCCAACGCTAATTTGGTCAAGGTCTCTTTAATTATTCTGTTCATTCTTTCTACCTGTCCTGAACTTTGGGGTCTATAGGCACAGTGCAATTTCCAATTTATGCCTAATGCTTTGGCCACCAACTGACTTACCTGGGAGACAAACGCTGGGCCATTGTCAGACCTGATTACCTTAGGCAAGCCGAACCGTGGGAAGATCTCCTCTATGATCTTCTTGACGACCACCTGGGCGGTTTCCCGTTTTGTGGGGAATGCCTCAGTCCATCCGGAGAAGGTGTCTACAAAAACTAGAAGATACTTATTCCCATAACTGCCCAGCCTTATCTCAGTGAAATCGACCTCCCAGTTGATTCCTGGTCGGTCTCCTCTTACCCTAGCTCCCTCCGGGAGCTTGAGGTGTCTGGCATTTACTTTGGCACACGGAACACAGGATTCAGTCACCTGCTGGGCTAAAGAGTCAAATCCGGGGATGTAGTAAGACTGCCTATCTTCCTGTAAGGCTGCTTTTAGCTTTTTGTATCCCAAATGAGTCCATTGATGGAGGCTGGTAATTATTTCTTTAGCCAATTGGTGTGGCAAGACTATTTTCTCTCCGAGCCTCCAAACCCTTATTTGTTCATCATACTCTGCACCGAGCCGCTAAATCGTATCTAAGTCTTGGTCCGAATAGAGGAAAGGTGGTTCCCTCGATAATTGGGTGGGCTCAATTGTCTTTAACGGGAGCACCTGTTGGCTCAGGGCTGCCACCCTAGCGGCCTCGTCTGCCATCCTGTTTCCCCTTGCTACGGGGTCGTCTCCTCATTGGTACCCGGGGCAATGAATTGCTGAGGAGAATGCTGAGGAGAGTGGCAGCTCTGCTCAGTTTCAGCGGCAAGGAGGAGGTCGTCCACATATTTCAGGAGGACCAGGTCCGGATGGTTGACTCGGAAGTCGGCCAAATCTAGGTGCAGAGCTTCGTCAAACAAGGTAGGCGAGTTTTTAAATCCTTGAGGCAACCTTGTCCAGGTGAGTTGTCCTGAAAACCCGGTCTCTGGGTCTTTCCACTCAAAAGCAAAGATGGATTGGCTCTGAGGGCTCAGTCTTAAACAAAAGAATGCACCTTTTAGATCTAACACAGTGTACCATACGTGGGTCGGAGGCAAGGTACTTAGCAGATTGTAGGGGTTGGGCACTGTGGGATGCATATCCTCCGTTCTCCTGTTAACCTCCCGCAAGTCCTGTACCGGGCGGTAGTCACCCGTACCAGGCTTCTTTACTGGTAGTAGGGGGGTGTTCCAAGGTGAACGACAAGGTTTTAAAATGCCTAGGTGTAACAATCTCTGGATATGTGGCCGGATACCTTCCTTAGCTTCCTTGCCCATCGGATATTGACGAACTGACACGGGAATGGCCGTGGGCTTCAGATCAAGGGAGGCCGGTTGACGGCCAGCCCTATTCCCGCAGTCTCTGCCCAGGCCTGAGGAAAATCTTGGAGCTTAAAGGCCCTTTTTCTGAAGTCAGTACCGAGTGCTGGACTCCCGTGTCAATCAGGAAGGTTACCGGTCTGCCCCCCACTTCAAGGGTTATCCTGGGCTCAGGGGGGGGCTCCTGGCCCTGACTCACCTAGTCGTCTTCTTCCAGGGACAGGATTGGAACTGGTCTCCTCTTTGGTCCCTGTGTTTTCTTCGGGCAGTCTTTGACCCAGTGTCCTCTTTCTTTACAATAGGCACATTGATCTCTTTCCACCCGAGGCTTTCGTTTGTCTCCCAAGTCCCTATTCTGTCCTGGTCTACTCCTTTCTGTATCCTGCACTACGGTGGCCAAAATTCTACTAAGCTCTTGATTACGTCTTTTGTCTCTTTTGTCTTCCCTTTCCTCCTGCTCCTTGCGGATTCTTTCCTCCTTCTCCTCTCGGATCTCCCTTTTGTTGTAAATCTTTTCTGCCTCCTTCATTAACTCTTGTATAGTACGGCAGGCTTCCATTAATCTTTCTAGGAAGCCTGCCGGCGTTTCCTCAGCCCCCTGCACTACTGCACGTACCTTGGCCAAATTGGTGGGGCGCTTTCCAGCCCCTCTGAGACCCGCAAGGAGAATCTGGTGGTAAAGACAAAGTCGCTCCCTACCAGCAACGGTGGTGTAGTCCCAATCAGGACGGGTTGAGGGAAACGCCTCCTCGATTTCGTTTAGCAGTAGGGTCGGTCGGCCATCTGCTCCAGGGACGTTTTTCCGTGCCTCAAGGTAGACACGCTGCTTTTCCTCAGTAGTGAGGAGGGTCTGCAGAAGCTGCTGACAATCATCCCAGGTGGGCTGATGAGTCAATAAAATTGACTCGATCAGCCCAGTCAGAGCCTGGGGGTCCTGAGAGAAAGAGGGGTTATGGGTTTTCCAATTGTAAAGATCGGAAGCAGAAAATGGCCAGTACTGCATCTGGCCAGCCACCGAGCGAAGAGGAAAAGCCTGCGAATTCCAGACGCTTCCCGAGCCCCCTGCCTGCCCCCGACGGAGGCGCAGGCGGCTGGAGGGCGGGGAAGGCGCTGAGACTTCTTCCCTTGCCCTCGTGGAATCAGGGGATGGTGCAGAAGGTTGCACATCCCGCTCTGGTTGTTGTGGGAGTCCCTGCGGGGGAGCAGGCTGGCCGGGAAGATAGGGTGGGGGAGAGTCAAAGAGCAGAAAGTCCTGATCAGCCGGAAGAACCGGTGGCTTGTCAGGTTTTGGATCTCGAATCTCCTTCAGAGGGTATAGGGAGGAGGTTGGCACAACCGGGATAGGAGGAGGGGGTAACGGGGTCCGTATGGGCTCCGTCGGGAAGGAGAAGGGTTCTATCCAGGGAGGGGGATTACGTGAAAGATCCTCCCACGTAGTAATGTAGGGCACCTGATCAGGGTGTCCATTGGATCCTGGCTGAAAGACCCGCGCCTTAATCTGTAAAATAATATCGAGGTTAAAAGTGCCGTTCCTTGGCCAGCCGACCTCGAAGGCCGGCCACTCTGAGGAACAGAATTTTGCCCATTGTTTCCTTTTAATCTCCACTGAGAGGTGGCGCGCGCGTTCTCGAACGTCCTTCCAGTGATCTAGAGTGAGACTTAAAGGGGTGGTTATCTGTTGACCCATGTGTGCAAGGATTTCAGCCCAAACAAAAAGAACAGCCAATGCACAGACACATAAAACAAACAAGACAAGCCACATGGCACCAGATAGGACAAATCGAACGCTATTGCGCTAGTTTTGGGAGCGGCTGCCTGACCAGCCCTCCCCGGGAAGGAGGGAGACTTGGTCTCCGACCCACCTCCAGACCACCCCGGGGGCATCTTCCGGGGGAACGGACCGAGGGTTTCCCCTACTGGTCTCACAGACCGGACCAGGGGTTGCTGGGTACGCCTGCCTCCCCCACTGGTCTCACAGACCGGAGCGTCCTCCGGGGAACGGACCAGGGGTTGCTGGGCACGCATGCCTCCCCCACTGGTCTCACAGAGTCAGGTACTGGCCAGTCAGAACACTCAAGACGAAGAACAACAAACAGAAAACACTTAATTATACCTCCAACTGGTCCTGCAGAGAATGGGTCTGAGGGCGACCGAAAATCCCCGTACGGGCCACCAAAATGTTGGACCTCTCAGTTGTAGAGATGCCCACTTGCTCGAGAGGACGCCCAAAAATCCAGACTCCAGACCAGTTGATGCAAAAAGCATGAGGTATTTATTGTACGTTTGCGCAAACGGGCCCCCACCTAAGGCAGTGAGGAGCCCTGAGCGGCAGTTTCACACAGGTTATATAGTCAACAAATTAGCATATGGGATTGGCCGGTTCGGAGGGACAATTAGCATACCGGAAAGTGCTGAGGAGAGTGCTGAGGGAACCAGCTGAGGAGAATGCTGAGGAGAGTGCTGAGGGAACCAGCTGAAGAGAATGCTGAGGAGAGTACTGAGGGAACCAGCTGAGGAGAATGCTGAGGAGAGTACTGAGACTCTCCGAAGGGGAGTGGCAGCTCTGCTCTGGGCATGCCTAGAGGTTCTCTAAAGGGGATAGACTTTTCCTTCCCAGAGAACGTGCCCGCTGGACCCTGGGGAACATCTAACTTCTTAAGAAGCCCCTGATATCTGGCCAGGCCTAGTTTCCTGTCCCTCTCCCCCCATAAGGGTCCTTCACAAACAATAAAGTCCGTTGATAATATGCGGGAAACAGAAACACAGATGCTGTAGCAATATCTGGGATTGAGTTAGCCAAAACACAAGCGGATATTTCTGGTTTCATCCAAACTTATCCGGACAAACTGGTGTGGAATTGGTATGCAATGGACAAAGAAAATCACAGTAAAAATGATTTTGGAGAAAAGCAAAGTCTTTTTGTTTGCAAGTGCATAAAATGTCATTTATTCAAAGAAAAATATCATGTTTTTTGGCCGCATTTCCTGCAGCTTTCTGCCTAGAAAGTACTAATGTGTAGAGCTGGTGTCTCCATGTGGAACTAATTATTGTTTCCCAGCACAAAATTAAATGTTCCCTGATAAAAAACATTCAAAACAATAAAGTCCGTTGATAATTTCCAGAAAACACAAACACAGAGGCTGTCACAATATCTAGGATTGAGTTAGCCAAAACACAACCGGATAGTTCAGGTTTCATACATGCATATCCGGACAAAGTGGTGTGGAATTCCTATGCAATGGACAGAGAAAATCACAGTGAAACTGGTTTTGGAGAAAGGCAAAGTCTTTTCCTTAGGCAAGTGCATAAAATGTCATGTATACAAACAGAAATGCCATGTTTGTTTGCCGCAGTTCCTCTAGCTTTCTCCCTAGAAAATACGAATGTTGAGAGCTGGTGTCTCCATGTTGAAATAATTAGTGTTTCGGACACACCCTCAGCACTGAGGAACCAAACACAGCTCTCAGTCCACACTCATCTCAAGCCTCTAAGGCTCCACCAAAAGCAGACAGTCCACTTAATATAGAGCCATTGTGTAACAAGAAATAACACCACAGTGAAGAAACCAAATATCTCCAACATGCTAAACAACAAATGCAAAAATCGTGGTAACAAGAACAAGGAAGACACTATGACGCCCCCAAATGAAAAAGACACCCCAATGCAAGATTATGAAGATGATGAGATAGAAGAAATGCAAGAAGCGGATCTCAAAAAATTGATAAGAACATTAAGAAGTTCTCAAAAACAAATTCTTGAACTACAGAAATCCTTCATGGACAAGATAGAAAATCTCTCTAGTGAAAGTGAAATATTAAGGAGGAATCAAAATGAAATGAAACAATTAGTGGAACAAGAAACTCTGATAGTGACGAGAAATCATAATGAAATGAAGAATTCAATAGATCAAATGACAAACACATTAGAGAGCCTTAAAAACGGAATGGGCGAAGCAGAAGAGAGAATATCGGACTTAGAAGACAGAGAACAGGAAAGGAAACAGGCAAACCAAAGAAAAGAAGAATGTGCTTATTTTCAAAGATTTGAATAATCACCTTGTAACAAGATCAAATTTGGTCTATGAGTTTATAATTTTAAACATGGGGACTTAGAGTCTTTTGTCATCCACAGCTATATATGATGTGCTGCTCATAAAAGTAAAGCGTTGTTGGTTCTGTGTGTAGCTGTCCTCCTATAGGTTCCTATCGACTTTTTCCAGCCACTTCCATTGTATTCAGTACTTTGGGATGGCTCTGTAAACAGATGAAGCCAATAATGTATTAACAGTACCAACTGAGAGAAAGTATGGTTAACTGAGGTTACTAAAAAAGCAATTCAAATCAATTGGCAATCTACAAAAAGAGTTAAAGATTTTAAAAGCTATTATTAAAATTGCTATATTGGTCTATTATGCTATGTTATATGTGTGTACATATTGTATGTCCACATGGGGAAATTTTATTAAGAGTTTTATTTTAAATGGCTTATAGATAAGATTGTCCATAAATTTAAGCTGCTAAAATCAATCAAAGATACATTTTAATTTGTGTGACCTGAATCTGTGTATCATATGTTTTAAACTTGTTGGTAGAAAGAAACTAAAAACATTTTAGATGGTTGTGCTTAAGTTTACTGGTTAAACAAACTACACCATGTTAGATATTTAAGAGGTGTTTTCAAATACATGATTCTTAAAATTTATAGAAGGCATTGGACCTTCTGGTAAATGTTTTCTTAAGTTGTTATCTAATGGTTGAAATGGTTTGCTAAGTATTCATGTGATATTGCTATTGTCAGCAAGCGATCTAGGACTTGCTCCCTCATTTCTCTATTCTAAGCCCAGCTTGTTGTTTCATTTCTCTATTCTCCTCAAGGTAGGAAACTAATTCTATTATGAAGGAATCTGTAGGATGCACAATTTAATCTTTAGACCTTATAAAAGAGATGGCTAACATTTTTCTGTAATAGCATAGCCAAAATAAGAACTTAAATAATAATCTCATAGCTAGATTCACTTCGCCATCAGCGAAGTAAGCAGTAAGTAGAAAAAACCTCCCTTTCAGACCAAAGGGAAAGAAAGTTTTAAAGTGAGAATATAATTTTCCTCATGGGCATTGTCTACCTTAGAAAAACTACTACAGAACATGCCTGTGACTATAGACTTGTAGTTCAGGCCACCGAAGATCAGAGATGGGACTTGGGCACTCCCTTGACTTGCATCCTCTGGTCTGCTTTAACACAAACCAGGAGGAAAAGAAAGCTAGGCATCAGAAGCAATAGGTGGCAGGCCTATTACTGGCTGATCTGTACAGTGATCTGCCCTCAAGGAGACCCAACAGGCCAGTCCACTGCAGTGGCTTGCAATGTGGTAAGCCTGGGCTTCAGCAGAAGTCAGCTTGTGAAGAGCCCTGGCAGCTCTGCCAAGAGTTGGATCACTGGAAATGGACCTGCCCTGGAGTCGAAGGATGCCCAGGTCAGAGCCACAGATCTTATTGGCTCTAAGCTGAAAAGCCCTTCACTCAGCCCAACTTCCAAAGTGACCACTGCAGCTGAGGGTGTGGTCAAGTGGGGTCAGCAACATTGCAGGCAGAACTGTAAATTTCTTGTTAGAGATGCCCCCTGCCTTTACCTGGCCAGCTCTCCTCCCAGGCCAGCCAAGTAATGAAAGTCAACAGAGTGCCTTCCCCTAGGAGGTTCACACCTCCCTTAGGATATACCCCATGTGAAGAGATAGATAGGTCTGGGCCTCTGAATTTACAAGGCCTAAAGCCCACCAGATTATTATCAAGCCCCTTCTATCAGGTTCTATTTGCCTCCCAATCAGAAAAATTACTTGTAGCTTAGACAGCACCTTTCTTAGCTCCTCTAATAATGACTCTGTCCTTTGTTCTAGACCCTGTCTAGTGCACTTGGGCCTCATTCCTTTGTAATCATAACCTCTACTCTACCACCAATGGCTCTACTCCCAACCTGTGTGTACTGATGGTCCTCTTCACCACTTAATGCTGTGTAATTGTTCAAACCTGGTAAATGCCACTCTTAGGATCATTGGTTACTATCCTCACTCTGTCTTTTATGACCTTGTCTAAATATGATCAGAGTCGGCAAACTTGGAAGGCTTCCATAGCCTTGGCAACTCATGACGACAGCCTAGGGTGGTTACTGGCGCCATAAACTAGAGTGTCAATTTGTTGGGTCAACAACAGGAGCCACTGTGCACTTGCTCCTCACGTGGGATCTCTGTCCTTAATGTGCTGTACATTGTGATTTGATGCTATAACTAGTATATTCAAACAGTATGTTTCACTTTGTGTGTCCATGTGAGTGCAAACTGTTGAAACCTTTATACTAAATTGATCTTCTGTATATAAAGAGAATTGAAAATGAATCTTGATGCAAATAAAGGGGAGAGGGAGCGGGAGAGGGGAGGGTTGCAGGTGGGAGGGAAGTTATGGGAGGGGGAAGCCACTGTAATCCATAAGCTGTACACTGGAAATTTATATTCATTAAATAAAAGTTAAAAAAAAAAGAAAAAAGGTTGGGCTGTATCTCTGAGTCTTTGTCCTCTCTCATACTCCACAACCAAATAACTATCGAGTCTCGTGTCTTCTACCTCCAAATTGTACCTGTCATTATCCTGCTTCTCCTTATTCCGACTATCCTAATCCACGGGAAGATCCAGTTGGTAAAAAAAAAAAAAGAAAGAAAGAAATAATTAGTGTTTCTAAGGTACAAAATAAAATGCCCCCGATAGAAAATATTCAAAACAATAAAGTCCATTGATAATATCTGGAAAAACAAACACAGAAGTTGTAGCAATATCTGTTAGCCAAAACACAAGCAAATATTTCTGGTTTAAAACAGCCATATCCGGAGAAAGTGATTTGGAATTCGTATGCAATGAACAGAGAAAATCGCAGTAAAAATGATTTTGGAGAAAAGCAATGTCTTCTTTACGCAAGTACATAAAATGTCATCAATTCAAACAGAAATGCCATGTTTGTTTGCCGCAGTTCCTCTAGCTTTCTCCCTAGAAAACACTAATGTGTAGATCTGGTGTCTCCATGTGGAATCAATTAATGTTTCCCAGCGCAAAATTAAATGTTCCCTGATAAAAAAAACATTCAAAACAATAAAGTCAGTAGCTAATTTCCAGAAAACACAAACCCAGAGGCTGAGCAATATCTGGGATTGAGTTAGCCAAAACACAACCGGATAATTCTTTTTTCATCCAGTCATATCCGGACAAAGTGGTGTGGAATTCAGATGCAATGGACCGAGAAAATCACAGTTAGAATGGTTTTAGAGAAAAGCAAAGTCTTTTCGTAAGACAAGTGCATAAAATGTCATCTATACAAACAGAAATATCATGTTTGTTTGCCACAGTTCCTCTAGCTTTCTCCCTAGAAAAACGAAAGTGTAGAGCTGGTGTCTCCATGTGGAACCAATTAGTGTTTCCCAGCACAAAATTAATTGTTCCTGATAAAAAACATTCAGAACCATGAAGTCCATTGATAATATCTGGAAAACACAAATACAGAGGCTGTAGCAATATCTTGGATTGAGTTAGCCAAAATACAACCAGATATTTCTGGTTTCATCCAGTCATATCCGGACAAACTGGTGTGGAATTTTTATTCAATGGACCGAGAATATCACAGTAAAATGGTTTTGGAGAAAAGCAAAGTCTGCTTGTTAGTCAAGTGCATAAAATGTCATCTATACAAACAGAAATATCATGTGTGTTTGTTGCAGTTCCTCTAGTTTTCTCCCTAGAAAATATGAATGTGTAGAGCTGGTGTCTCCGTGTGGAACAAATTTGTGTTTTTACAGTAAAAATTAAATGTTCCCTGATAAAAACATTCAAAACAATGAAGTCCGTTGATAATATGCGGGAAACAGAAATGCAGATCCTGTAGCAATATCTGGGATTGAGTTAACCAAAACAAAACCGGATATTTCCGGTTTTATCCAGTCATATCTGATAAAGTGGTCTGAAATTCATATGCAATGGACCGAGAAAATCACAGTAAAAATGGTTTTGGAGAAAAGCAAAGTCTTTTCCTTAGGCAAGTGCATAAAATGTCATCTATACAAACAGAAATATCATGTTTGTTTGTCGCAGTTCCTGTAGCTTTCTCCCTAGAAAAAACGAGTGTGTAGTCCTGGTGGCCTCATGATGAACTAATTAGTTTTACAATGGTACAAAATTAAATGTTCCCTGATAAAAACATTCAAAACAATAAAGTCCATTGATAATATCCAGAAAACACAAACACAGAGGATTTCACAATATTTCGGATTGAGCTAACCAAAATACAATGGGATATTTTTGTTTTCATCCAGTCATATCCGGACAAAGTTGTATGGAATCAGTATGCAATACACCGATAAAATCACAGTAAAAATGGTTTTGGAGAAAAGCAAAGTCTTTTCGTTAGGCAAGTGCATAAAATGTCATCTATACAAACAGAAATATCATGTTTGTTTGCCACCGTTACTCTAGCTTTCCCCTAGAAAAAACAAAAGTGTAGAGCTGGTGTCTCCATGTGGAACCAATTACTGTATCCAAGCTCAAAATAAAATGTTCCCCGATAAAAAACATTCAAAACAATGAAGTCCATTGATAATATCCAGAAATCACAAACACAGAGGCTGTAGCAATATCTGGGATTGAGTTAGCCAAAACAAAACCGGATATTTCCGGTTTCATCCAGTCATATCCGAACAAACTGGTGTGGAATTCATATGCAATGGACCGAGAAAATAACAGTAAAACTGGTTTTCGAGAAAAGAAAAGTCTTCTTTAGGCAAGTAGATAAAAAGTCATCTATACAAACAGAAATATCATGTTTGTTTGCCACAGTTGCTCTAGCTTTCTCCCTAGAAAATACGAATGTATACAGCTTAAGTCCCCATGATGAACCAATTAGTGTTTCCACGGTACAATATTTAGTGTTCCCTGATAAAAACATTCAAAAGAATACAGTCCATCGATAATATCAGAAAACACAACAAAGAGGCTTTCACAATATTTCAGATTGAGTTAGCCAAAACACAACCCGATATTTCTGGATTCATCCAGTCATATCCGGAGAAACTGGTGTGGAATTCGTATGCAATGGACCAAGAGAATCACAGAAATAATGGATTTGGAGAGAGCTAATTATTGTTCTTAGGCAAGTGCATAAAATGTCATCGATACAAACAGAAATATCATGTTTGTTTGTCACAGTTCCTCTAGATTTCTCCATAGAAAATAGGAATGTGCAGAGCTGGTGATCCCATGATGATCCAATTAGTGATTCCAAGCGCAAAATTAAATGTTCCCTGATAAAAACATTCAAAACAATGAAGTCCATTGATAATATCCAGACAACACAAACACAGAGGAGGTAGCAATGTCTGGGATTGAGTTTGCCAAAACAAAACAGGATATTTCCGGTTTCATCCAGTCATATCCAGACAAACTGGTGTAGAATTCGTATGCAATGGACCGAGACAACCACATTAAAAATGATTTTGGAGAAAAGCAAGGTCTTTTCGAAAGGACAGTGCATAAAATGTCATCTATACAAACAGAAATATCATGTTTGTTTGTCACAGTTCCTCTAGATTTCTCCCTATAAAATATGAATGTGTAGAGCTAGTGTCCCCTTGATGAACCATTTACTGTATCCAAGCCCAATATTAAATGTTCCCTGATAACAAAAATTCAAAACAATAAAGTCCGTACATAATATCCGGAAAACTCAAACACAGAGGCTGTAGCAATATCTGGGATTGAGTTAGCCAAAACACAACCGGATATTTCTGGTTTCATCCATTCATATCCGGAGAAACTGGTGTGGAATTCATATGCAATGGACAGAGAAAATCACAGTAAGAATGGATTTGGACAAAAGCAAAGTCTTTTCATTAGGCAAGTGTATAAAATGTCATCTATACAAACAGAAATATCATGTTTGTTTGCCGCAGTTCATATAGTTTTCCCCCTAGAAAATATGAATGTGTAGAGCTGGTGTCCCCTAAATGAACCAATTAGTGTTTCAACGGTACAAAATTAAATGTTCCCTGATAAAAACATTCAAAACAATAAAGTCCATCGATAATATCCAGAATACACAAACACAGAGGCTGTAGTAATATCTGGGATTGAATAATCCAAGACAATACTGCATATTTCCGTGTTCACCCAGTCATATCCGGACAAACTGGTATGGAATTCGTATGCAATGGAACATGAAAAGCACAGTGAAAATGGTTTTGGGGAAAAGGAAAGTTTTTTCGTTAGGCAAGTGGATAAAATATCATCTATACAAACAGAAATATCATGTTTGTTTGCCACACTTCCTCTAGCTTTCTCCCTAGAAAATATGAATATGTAGAGCTTACGTCTGCTTGTGGAACTAATTAGTGTTTCCAAGCAAAAAATTAAATGTTGCCTGATAAAAAATATTCGAAACAAAAAAGTCCGTGGATAATATCAGAAATACAGAAACGTAAATGCTGTAGCAATATTTCGGATTGAGTTAGCCAAAACACAACCGGATATGTCTGGTTTCATCCAGACATATCCGGACAAAGTGTTGTGGAATTCGTATGCAATGGACCGAGAAAATCACAGTAAAAATGGTTTTCGAGAAAAGCAAAGTCCTTTCATTAGGCAAGTAGATAAAATTTCATCTATACAAACAGAAATATCATGTTTGTTTGTCGCAGTTCCTCTAGCTTTCTACTCAGAAAATAGGAATGTGTAGAGCTGGTGTCTCCATGTAGAACCAATTAGAGTTTACAAGCACAAAATTAAATGTTCCCCGATAAAAAACATTCAAAACAATAAAGTCCGTTGATAATATCCAGAAAACACAAACACAGAGGATTTTACCATATTTCGGATTGAGTTAGCCAAAACACAACTGGATATTTCTGGTTTCATCCAGTCATATCCGGACAAAGTGGTGTGGAATTCATATGCAATGGACCGAGAAAATCACAGTAAAAATGATTTTGGAGAAAAGCAAAGTCTTTTCGTTAGGCAAGTGCATAAAATGTCATCTATACAAACAAATATCATGTTTGTTTGTCGCAGTTCCTCTAGCTTTATACCTAGAAAATAGGAATGTGTGGAGCTACTGTCTCCATGTGGAACCAATTACTGTATCCAAACTCAAAATAAAATGTTTCCCAATAAAAAATATTCAAAACAATAAAGTCCATTGATAATATCCAGAAAGCACAAACACAGAGGCTGTAGCAATATCTGGGATTAAATTTGCCAAAACATAAACAGCTATTTCCGGTTTCATCCAGTCATATCCGGACAAACTGGTGTGGAATTTTTATGCAAGTGACCGAGAAAATCAGAGTAAAAATGGTTTTGGAGAAAAGCAAAGTCTTTTTGTTAGGCAACTGCATAAAATGTCATCGATACAAACAGAAATATCATGTTTGTTTGCCGCAGTTCCTCTAGCTTTCTCCCTAGAAAATACGAATGTGTAGAGCTGGTATCTCCATGTGGAAACAATTACTGTATCCAAGCCCAAAATTAAATGTTCCCCGATAAGAAATATTAAAATAATAAAGTCCGTTGATAATATTCAGAAAACACAAACACAGAGGCTCTAGCATTATCTGCGATTTAGTTAGCCAAAACAAAACTGGATATTTCCAGTTTCATCCAGTCACATCCGGAGAAACTGGTGTGGAATTCGTATGCAATGGACAGAGAAAATCACAGTAAAAATGGTTGTGGAGAAAAGCAAAGTCTTTTTGTTAGGCCAGTGCATAACACGTCATCTATACAAACAGAAATATCATGTTTAATTTCCGCAGTTCCTCTAGCGTTCTCCCTAGGAAATACGAATGTGTAGAGCTGCTGTTCCCATGATGAACCAATTAGTGTTTCAACGGTACAAAATTAAATGTTCCCTGATAAAAAACATTCAAAACAATAAAGTCCATGTATAATATCCAGAAACATAAACCCAGAGGCTGTAGCAATATTTCGGATTTAGTTAGCAAAACACAACCGGATATGTCTGGTTTCATATAGTCATATCCAGAAAAAGTGGTGTGGAATTCGTATGCAATGGACCAAGAAAATCACAGAGAAAGTGGTTTTGGAGAAAAGCAAATTCTTTTTCTTCGGCAAGTGCATAAAATGTCATCGAAACTATGAGAAATGTCATGTTTCTTTGACGCAGTTCCTCTAGCTTTCTCCCTAGAAAATACGAATGTGTAGAGCTGGTGTCTCCATGTGGAACCAATTAGTGTTTCAACGGTATGAAATTAAATGTACCCTGATAAAAAACATTTAAAAAAAATAAAGTCCGTTGATAATATCCAGAAAACACAAACACAGAGGCTGTAGCAATATCTGGGATTGAGTTAGCCAAAACAGAACTGGATATTTCCGGTTTCGTCCAGTAATAAACGAACAAACTGGTATTTAATTCATATGCAATGGAACGAGCAATCACTGTAAAAATGGTTTTGGAGAAAAGCAAAGTCTTTTCGTTAGGCAAGTGCATAAAATGTCATCTATACCAACAGAAATATCATGTTTGTTTGCCGCAGTTCCTCTAGTTTTCTCCCTAGAAAATACAAATATGTAGAGCAGGTGTCTCCATGTGGAACCAATTAGTGTTTCTACGGTACAAAATGAAATGTTCCCTGATAAAAAACATTCAAAACAATTCCGTCAGTTGATAATATCGGGTAAACAGAAACACAGTGCCTGTAGCAGTATCTGGGATTGAGTCATCCAAAACACATGTAGATGTTTCTGGTTTCATCCAGTCATATCCGGACACTTTGGTGTGGAATTCGTATGCAATGGACCGACAAAATCACAGTAAAAATGGTTTTGGAGAAAAGCAAAGTTTTTTTCGTTAGGCAAGTGCATAAAATGTCATCTACACAAACAGAAATATCAATTTTGTTTGCCACAGTTCATCTAGCTTTCTCCCTAGAAAATATGAATATGTAGCGCTGGTGTCTCCATGAGGAACCAATTACTGTATCCAAGATCAAAATAAAATATTCCCCGAGAAAAAACTTTCAAAACAATGAAGTCATTTGATACTATCCGGGATACACAAACACAGATGCTTTCCCAATATTTAGGATTGAGTTAGCCAAAACACAACCGGATATTTCTGGTTTCATTCAGTCATATTCGGACAAACTGGTGTGGAAATCGTATGGAATGGTCTGAGAAAAACAGAGTAAAAATGGTATTGGAGAAAAGCAGTCTTTTCGTTAGGCAATTGCATAAAATGTCATGGATACAAACAGAAATATCATGTTTGTTTGTCGCAGTTCCTCTAGCTTTCTCCCTAGAAAATAAGAATGTGTAGAGCTGGTGCACCCATGATGAAACAATTAGTGTTTCAATGGTACAAAATTAAATGTTCCCTGATAAAATACATTCAAAACAATAAAGTCCGTTGATTATATCCAGAAAACACAAACACAGAGGCTTTCACAATATTTCAGATTGAGTTAGCCAAAACAAAACCGGATATTTCCAGTTTTATCCAGTCATAGCCTGACAAACTGCTGTGGAATTCGTAAGCAATGGACTGAGAAAACACCAGTAAAAATTTTTTTTTGAGAAAATCAAAGTCTTTTCGTTAGGAAAGTGCATAAAATGTCATCTATACAAACAGAAATATCATGTTTGTTTGTCGCAGTTCCTCTAGCTTTCTCCCTACAAAATACAAATATGTAGAGCTGGTGTCTCCATGTGGAACCAATTACTGTATCCAAGCTCAAAATTAAATGTTCCCTGATAAAAAATATTCAAAACCATAAAGTCCGTTGATAATATCCAGAAAACACAGAGGCTGTAGCAATATATGGGATTGAGTTAGCCAAAACACAACCGGATATTTCTGGTTTCATCCAGTCATATCCTGACAAAGTGGTGTGGAAATTGTATGCAGTGGAACGAGAAAATCAGAGTAAAAATGGTTTTGGGGAAAAGCAAAGTCTTTACGTTTGGCAAGTGCATAAAATGTCATCTATACAAAAAGAAATATCATGTTTCTTTGTCGCAGTTCCTCTAGATTTCTCCCTAGAAAATACAAATATGTAGAGCAGGTGTCTCCATGTGGAACCAATTACTGTATCTAAGCTCAAAATTAAATGTTCCCCGATAAAAAAAATTCAAAACAATAAACTCCATGAATAATATCCAGAAAACACAAACACAGTGGCTGTAGCAATATCTGGGATTGATTTAGCCAAAACAAAACCGGATATTTCCGGTTTCTACCAGTCATATCAGGACAAAGTGGTGTGGAATTCATATGTAATGGACAGAGAAAATCACAGTAAAAATGGTTTTGGAGAAAAGCAAAGTCTTTTCATTAGGCAAGTGCATAAAATGTCATCTATAAAAACAGAAATATCATGTTTGTTTGCAGCACTTCCTCCAGCAAATTCCCTAGAAAATACGAATGTGTAGAGCTGTTGTCTCCATGTGGAACCAATTAGTGTTTCCAAGCACAAAATTAAATGTTCCTTGATAAAAAAAAAACATTCAAAACAATAAAGTCCATGGATAATATCAGGAGTACACAAACACAGAGGCTGTAGCAATATCTGGGATTGAGTTAGCCAAAAAAACCGAATATTTCCGGTTTCATCCAGGCATATCAGGACAAACTAGTGTGGAATTCGTATGCAATGGACTGAGAAACTATATTCAAAATGGTTTTTGAGAAAAACAAATTTTTTTCTTTAGGCATGTGCATAAAATGTCATCCATACAAACAGAAATATCATGTTTGTTTGCTGCAGTTCCTCTAGCTTTCTCCCTAGAAAATTGGAGTGTGTAGAGCTGGTGTATCCATGTAGAACCAATTAGTGTTTCAATGCTACAAAATTAAATGTTCCCCGATAAAAAATATATAAATCAAAAAAGTCCGTTGATAATATCAGTAATACACATATACAGAGGCTTTCACAATATTTCGGATTGAGTTAGGCATAGCACAACCGGATATTTCTGGTTTCATCGAGTAATATCTGGACAAAGTGTTGTGGAATTCTTATGCAACGGACCGAGAAAATCAGATTAAAATTGATTTTGGAGAAGAGCAAAGTCTTTTCGTTAGGCAAGTGCATAAAATGTTATCTTTACAAACAGAAATATCATGTGTGTTTGCCGCAGTTCCTCTAGCTTTCTCCCTAGAAAATATGAATGTGTAGAGCTGGTGTCTCCATGTGGAACCAATTACTGTGTCCTAGCTCAAAAGAAAATGTTCCCCGATAAAAAACATTAAAAACATTAAAGTCCGTTGATAATATCCAGGAAACACAAACACAGAAGCTGTAGCAATATCTGGGGTTGAGTTATCCAAAACAAACCAGATATTTCCGGGTTCATCCAGTCATATCCAGACAAACTAGTGTGGAATTCGTATGCAATGGACCGAGAAAATCAGAGTAAAAATGGTTTTGGAGAAAAACAAAGGCTTTTCTTCTCATCAGGCAAGTGCATAAAATGTCATCGATACTAACAGAAATATCATGTTTGTTTGTCACAGTTCCTCTAGCTTTCTCTGTAGAATATACGAATGTATGGAGCTGGTGTCCACATGATGAACCAATTAGTGTTTCCACAGTACAAAATTAAATGTTCCCTTATAAAAACATTCAAAACAATAAAGTCCATCGACTATATACAGAAAACACAAACACAGAGGCTTTCACAATATTTTGGATTGAGTTAGCCAAAACAAAACCGCATATTTCAGGATTTATCCAGTCACATCCGGACAAAGTGATGTGGAATTCGTCTGCAATGGACCGAGATAATCACAATAAAAATGGTTTTGAGGAAAAGCAAAGTCATTTGTTTAGGCAAGTGCATAAAAAGTCATCCATACAAACAGAAATATCATGCTTATTTGTAGAAGTTCCTCTAGCTTTCTCCCTAGAATATATGATTGTGTAGAGCTGGTGTCCCCATGATGAACCAATTAGTGTTTCTACGGTACAAAAATAAATGTTCCCTGCTAAAAACATTCAAAACAATAAACTCCATCGATAATATCCATAAAACACAAACACAGAGGCTATAACAATATTTCGGATTGTGTTAGCCAAGACACAACTGGGTATTTCTGGTTTCATCCAGTCATATCCGGACAAAGTGGTGTGGAATTCCTCTGCAATGGACTTAGAAAATCACAGTAAAAATGGTTTTGGAGAAAAGCAAAGTCTTTCGTTAGGCAAGTGCATAAAATGTCATCTATACAAACAGGGATATCATGTTTGTTTGCCGCAGTTCCTCTAGCTTTCTCCCTAGAAAATGCGATTGTGTAGATCTGGTGTCTCCATGTGGAACCAATTACTGTTTCAAAGCACAAAATTAAATTTTCCCTGATAACAAACATTCAAAACAATAACGTCCGTGTAATATGAGGAATAAACAAACACAGAGTCTGTAGCAATACCTGCGATTGAGTTACCCAAAACAAAACTGGATATTTCCGGTTTCGTCCAGTCATATCCGGACCAACTGGTGTGGAATTCGTATGCAATGGGCTGAGAAAATCAGAGTAAAAATGGTTTTGGAGAAAAGCTAAGTCTTTTCCTTTGGCCAGTGCATAAAATGTCATCTATACAAACAGAAATATCTTGTTTTTTCCACAGTTCCTGTAGCTTTCTCTCTAGAAAATACGAATGTGTAGAGCTGGTGTCTCCATGTGGAACCAACTACTGTATCCAAGACCAAAATTAAATGATCCCAGATAACGAATATTGAAAACAATAAAGTCTGTTATAATGTCCAGAAAACACAAACACAGAGGCTGTAGCAATATCTGGGATTAAGATATCCAAAACAGAACCTTACATTTCTGTTTTCATCCAGTCAAATCCGGACAAACTGGTGTGGAATTCGTATGCAATGGACTGAGAAAATCACAGTAAAAATGGTTTTGGAGAAAAGCAAAGTCTTTTCCTTCGGCCAGCACATAAAATGTCATCTATAGAAACAGAAATATCATGTTTGTATACCGCAGTTCCTTTAGCTTTCTCCCTAGAAAATACGAATGTGTAGAGCTGGTGTCTCATTTGAAACCAATTAGTGTTTCCAAGCACAAAATAAAATGTTCCCTGATAAAAAATATTCAAAACCATAAAGTCCACTGAAAATATCCGGAAAACACAAACACAGAGACTGTAGCAATATCTGGGATTGTGTTAGCTAAAACACAACAGGGTATTTCTGGTTTCATCCGGTCATATCCGGACAAAGTGGTGTGGAATTCTTATGCAATAGACCAAGAAAATCACAGTAAAAATGGTTTTAGAGAAAAGCAAAGTCTTTTCATTAGGCAAGTGCGTAAAGTGTCATCTATACAAACAGTTATATGATGTTTTTTTCCCGCAGTTCTTCTAGCTTTCTCCCTAAAACATACGAATGTGTAGACTGGTGTCTCCATGTGGAACCAATTAGTGTTTCCAAGCACAAAATTAAATGTTTCCCGATAAAAACATTCAAAACCACAAAGTCCTTCGATAATATCCAGAAAACACAAACACAGAAGCTGTTGCAATATCTGGGATTGAGTTAGCCAAAACACAACCGGATATTTCTGGTTTCATCCAGTCACATCCGACAATGTGGGATAGAATTCGTAGGCAATGGTCCGAGAAAATCACAGTAAAAATGGTTTTGGATGAAAGCAAAGTCTTTTCCTTCAGCCAATGCATAAAATGTCATCTATACAAACAGAAATATGATGTTTGTTTGCCACAGTTCCTCTAGCATTCTCACTAGAACATACGAATGTGTAGACTGGTGTCTCCATGTGGAACCAATTATTGTTTCCACGGTACAAAATTAAATGTTCCCTGATAAAAGCATTCAAAACAATAAAGTCCGTCGATAATATCCAGAAAACACAAACACAGAAGCTTTAGCAATATCTGGGAAATAGTAAGCTAAAACACAACCAGATATTTCTGGTTTCATCTGTCATATCCGGACAAAGTGGAGTGGAATTAGTATGCAATGGACCGAGAAAATCACAGTAAAAATGGTTTTGGAGAAAAGCAAACCCTTTTCTATAGGCAAGTGCATAAAATGTCATCTTATACAAACAGAAATATGATGTTTGTTTGCCGCAGTTCCTCTACATTTCTCCCTAGATAATACGACTGTGTAGAGCTGTTGTGTCCATGTGGAACCAATTTCTGTTTCTATGACACAAAATTAAATGTTCCCTGATAAAAAACATTCAAAACAATAAAGTCCATCGATAATATCCTGAAAACACAAACACAGTTGCTGTAGCAATATCTGGGATGGAGTTAGCCAAAACACAACCGGATATTTCTGGTTTCTTCCAGTCATATCCGGAAAAAGTGGGATGGAATTCGTATGCAATGGACCCAGAAAATCACAGTAAAAATTGTTTTAGATGAAAGCAAAGTCTTTTGTTTGGGAAGTGCATAAAATGTCATGTATACAAACAGAAATATCTTGTTTCTTTGCCGCAGTTCCTGTAGTTTCTACCTAGATAATAGGAATGTGTAGAGCTGGTGTATCCATGTGGAACCAATTAGTGTTTTCCAACAGAAAATTAAATGTTCCCTGATAAAAAAACTGTCAAAACCATAAAGTCCATTGATAATATCCAGAATACTCAGACAATGAGGCTGTAGCAATATCCTTGATATAGTAAGCCACAACACAACCGGATATTTCTGGTTACATCCAGTCATATCCGGACAAAGTGGTGTGGAATTCTTATGTAATGGACTGAGAAAATCACAGTAAAAATTGTTTTAGAGAAAAGCAAAGACATTTCCTTCGGCCAGTGCATTAAATGTCTTCTATACACACAGAAATATCCTGTTTGTTTGATGTATTTCCTCTAGCTTTCTACCTAGATAATATGAATATGTAGAGCTGGTGTCTCTATGTGGAACCAATTAGTGTTTCCCAGCACAAAATTAAATGTTCCCTGATAAAAAACATTCAAAACAATAAAATCCATCAATAATATCCAGAAAACACAGACTCTAAGGCTGTAGCAATATCTGGGATATAGTAAGCCTAAAAACAACCAGATATTTCTGGATTCATCCAGTCATATCCGGACAAAGTGGGGTGGAATACGTGTGCAATAGACCAAGAAAATCACAGTAAAAATGGTTTTGAAGAAAAGCAAATCTTTTCAATAGCCAAGTGCTTAAAATGTAATCTATACAAACAGAAATATTATGTTTGTTTGCCACAGTTCTGCTAGCTTTCTCCCTAGAAAATACAAATGTGTAGAGCTCGTTTCTCCATGTGGAACCAATTTGTGTTTTCCAGCACAAAATTAAATGTTCCCTGAAAAAAACATTGAAAACAATAAAGTCCTTTGATAATATCCGGAAAACCCAAAAACAGAGGCTATAGCAATATCTGGGATTGAGTTACCCAAAACAGAACCGGATATTTTTTGTTTCATCCAGTCATATCCAGACAAAGTTAGTTAGAATTCGGATGTGATCGACCGAGAAAATTACAGTAAAAATGGTTTTGGAGAAAAGCAATGTCGTTTCTGTAAGTAGGTGCATAAAATGTCACTTATACAAACAGAAATATCATGTTTGTTTGCCGCAGTTCATCTAGTTTTCTCCCTCGAAAATAGGAATGTGTAGAATGGTGTCTCCCTATAGAACCAATTAGTGTTTCTAGGGTACAAAATTAAATGTTCCCTGATAAAATCATTCAAAACAATAAGGTCCATCGATAATATCCAGAAAACACAAACACAGAGGCTGTAGCAATATCTGGGATTGAGTTAGCGAATACACAATCGGATATTTATGGTTTCATCCAGTCATATCTGGACAAAGTGGTGTGGAATTCGTAAGCAATGGACCGAGAAAATCACAGTAAAAATTGTATTGTAGAAAAGCAATATCTTTTCCTAAGGAAAGTGCATAAAATGTCATCTAAACACACAGAAATATCATGTTTGTTTACCGCAGTTCCTCTAGCTTTCTCCTTAAAAATATTAATGTGTAGAGCTGGTGTCTCCATGTGGAAGCAATTACTGTATCCAAGCTCAAAATAAAATGTTCCCGATAAAAAACATTCAAAACCATAAAGTCCGTGGATAATATCCTGAAAACACAAAAACAGAGGCTGTCGCAATATCTGGGATTGAGTTAGCAAAACCACAACCGCATATTTCTGGATTCATCCAGGCATATTTGGTCAAAGTTTGGTGGAATTCGTGTGCAATAGACCGAGAAATTCACAGTAAAAATGGTTTTAGAGAAAAGCAAAGTCTTTTCGTTAGGCAAGTGCGTAAAATGTCATCTATACAAAGAGAAATATCGTGTGTGTTTGCAGTAGCTCCTCTAGCTTTCACCCTGGAAAATACGAATGTGTAGAGCTGGGGTCTCCATGTGTAAGCAATTAGTGTTTCCCAGCACAAAATTAAATGTTCCCTGATAAAAGACATTCAAAACCATAAAGTCCGTTGATAATATCCAGAAAACACAAACACAGAGGCTGTAGCAATATCTGGGATTGAGATACCCAAAACACAACTGGATATTTCAGGTTTCATCCAGTCATATCTAGACAAAGTGGCATGGAATTCGTGTGCAATAGACCGAGAAATTCACAGTAAAAATAGCTTTGGAGAAAAGGAAAGTCTTTTCGTTAGGCAAGTGCATAAAATGTCATCTATACAAACAAAAATATCGTGTTTGTTTGCCGCAGTTCCTCTCGCTTTCTCCCCAGAAAATACGAATGTGTAGAGCTTGTGTCTCCATGTGGAACCAGTTAGTGATTCCCACCACAAAATTAAATGTTCCCTGATAAAAATTTTCAAAAAATAAAGTCCATTGATAATATCCAGAAAACTCAGACACTGAGGCTGTAGCAATATCTGGGATTTAGTTAGCCACAACACAACCGGATATTTCTGGTTTCATCCAGTCATATCTGGAAAAAGTGGTGTGGAAATCGTTTGTAATGGACCGATAAAATCACAGTAAAAATGGTATTGGGAAAAGCAAAGTCTTTTCGTTAGGCAGGTGCATAAAATGCCATCTACACAAACAGAAATATCAAGTTTGTTTGCCGCAGTTCCTGTAGCTTTCTACCTAGAAAATACGAATGTGTAGAGCTGGTGTTTCCATGTGGAACCAATTAGGGTATCTACGGTAAAAAATTAAATGTTCCATGATAAAAATATTCAAAACTATAAAGCACGTCCATAATATCCAATAAACACAAACACAAAGGCTGTAGCAATATCTGGGATGGAGTTAGCCAAAACAAAACCGGAGATTTCTCATTTCATCCAGTCATATCCGCACAAAATGGGGTGGAATTCCCATGCAATGGACCGAGAAAATCACAGTAAATTGATTTTGGAGAAAAGCAAAGTATTTTCTTTAGGCAAGTGCATAAAATGTCATCTATACAAACAGAAATATCATGTTCGTTTGCCACAGTTCCTCTCGCTTTCTTCCTAGAAAATACGAGTGTGTAGAGCTGGTGTCTCCATGTGGTTCCAATTACTGTTTCCCAGCACAAAATTAAATGTTCCCTGATAAAAAACATTCAAAGCAATAAAGTCCATCGATAATTTCCAGAAAACCCAAACACAGAGACTGTAGAAATATCTCGGATTGAGTTAGCCAAAACACAACCAGATATTTCTGGTTTCATCCACTCATATCTGGACAACGCGAGGTGGAATTCGTAGGCAATTGACCGAGAAAATAAGAGTAAAAATGCTTTTGGAGAAAAGAAAATCTTTTCGTTAGGCAAGTGCATAAAATGTCATCTATACAAACAGAAATATCATGTTTGTTTGCCACAGTTCCTGTAGCTTTCTCCCTAGAAAATATGAATATGTAGAGCTGGTGTCTCCATGTGGAACAAATTAGTGTTTCCCAACACAAAATTAAATGTTCCCTAATAAAAACATTCAAAACAATAAAATCGATTGATAATATCTAGAAAACACTAACACAGAGGCTTTTGCAATATCTGGGATTCAGTTAGCCAAAAAACAACCGGATATTTCTGGTTTCATCCAGTCATATCCAGACAAAATGGTGTAGAATTCATATGTAATGGACCGAGAATATCACAGCAAAAATGCTTTTGGAGAAAAGCCAAATATTTTCCTTCGGCCAGTGCATAAAATGTCACGTATACAAACAGAAATATCATGTTTGTTTCCGGCAGTTCCTCTGGCATTCTCCCTAGAAAATACGAATGTGTAGAGCTGGTTTCTCCATGTTGAACCAATTAGTGTTTCCCAGCACAATATTAAATGTCCCTGATAAAAAACATTCAAAAGCATAAAGTCCATTGATAATATCCGGAAAACACAAACACATGGCCTGTAGAAATATCTGGGATTGAGTTAGCCAAAACACAACCGGATATTTCTGGTTTCATCCAGTCATATCCGGGCAAAGTGGAGTGTAATTTGTATGCAATGGACCCAGAAAATCACAGCAAAAATGGTTTTAGAGAAAAGCAGTCTTTTCGTTAGGCAAGTGCATAAAATGTCATCTAAACAAACAGAAATATCATGTTTATTTGCCGCAGTTTTCTAGGTTTCTCCTTAGAAAATATGAATGTGTAGAGCTGGTATCTCCATGTGGAACCAATTAGTGTTACCCAGCACAAAATTAAATGTTCCCTGATAAAAAACAATCAAAACAATAAAGTCGGTGGATAGTATCAGGAATACACAAACACAGAGTCACTAGCAATATCTGGGATTGAGTTAGCCAAAACACAACCGGATATTTCTCGTTTCATCCAGTCATATCTGCACAAAATGGGTTGGAATTCGTATACAATGGACTGAGAAAATCGCAGTAAAAATGATTTTAGAGAAAAGCCAAATCTTTTCCTTCGGCCAGTGCATAAAATGTCACCTATACCAACAGAAATATCATGTTTGTTTGTTGCAGTTCCTCTAGCTTTCTCCCTAGAAAATGCGAATGTGTAGAGCTGGTGTCACCATGTTGAACCAGTACTGTTTCCACGGTACAAAATTAAATGTTCCCTGATAAAAACATTCAAAACAAAAAAGTCCGTTGATAATATCCAGAAAACACAAACACAGAGGCTGTAGCAATATCTGGGATTGAGTTAGCCAAATAACAACCGGATATTTCCAGTTTCATCCAGTCATATCCGGACAAACTGTCTGGAATTCGTATGCAGTGGACGGAGAAAATCACAGTAAAAATGGTTTTGGAGAAAAGCAAAGACTTTTCGTCAAGCAAGTGCATAAAATGTCCTCGATAAAAACAGCAATATCATGTTTGTTTGTCGCAGTTCCTCTAGGATTCTCCCTTGAAAATGCAAATGTGTAGAGCTGGTGTCTCCATGTGGAACCAATTAATGTTTATAAGCACAAAATTAAATGTTCCCTGACAAAAAACATTGAAAAAAATAAAGTCCAGGGATGATATCAGGAATACACAAACACATAGGTTGTAGCAATATCTGAGATTGTACTCAAAACACAACCCGATATTTCCGGTTTCATCCAGTCATATCCGGACAAACTAGTGTGGAATTCGTATGCAATGGAACGAGAAAATCACACTAAAAATGGTTTTGGCGAAAAGCAAAGTCTTTTCGTTAGGCAAGTGCATAAAGTGTCATAAATACAAACAGAAATATCATGTTTGTTTTCCGCAGTTCCTCTAGCTTTCTCCCTAGAAAATACGAATGCGTGGAGCTGGTGTCCCTATGATGAACCAGTCAGTGTTTCAATGGTAAAAAATTCAATGTTCCCTGACAATAACATTCAAAACACTATATTCCATTGATAAAATCCAGAAAACAAAAACACAGATGCTTTCACAATATTTCGGATTGAGTTAGCCAAAGCAAAACTGGATATTTCTGGTTTCATCCAGTCATCCGGACAAACTGGAGTTGAATTCCTATGCAATGGACCGAGAAAATCTCAGTAAAAATGGTTTTGGAGAAAAGCAATGTTTTTTCCTTAGGCAAGTGCATAAAATGTTATCAATACAAACAGAAATATCATGTTTGTTTGCCGCAGTTCCTCTAGCTTTCTCCCTAGAAAATACGAATATGTAGGCTGTTATCTCCATGTGGACAATTAGTGTTTCCCAGCAGAAAATTAAATGTTCCCTGCTAAAAAATTAAAAACAATAAAGTCCATCGGTAATATAAGAAAACACAAACACAGAGGCTGTCTCAATATCTGGGATTGAGTTAGCAAAAACAAAGCTTGATATTTCTGGTTTCATCCAGTCATATCCACTAAACTGGTGTGGAATTCGTTTTCTTTGCCTGAGAAATCACAGTAAAAATGGTTTTGGAGAAAAGCAAAGTCATTTTTTTAGGCAAGTGCATAAAATTTCATTGATAGAAACAGAAATATCCTGTGTGTTTGCCGCTGTTCCTCTAGGTTTCTCCCTAGAAAATATGACTGTGTAGAATTGGTGTCCCCTTGATGAATCAATTAGTGTTTCAACGGTAAAAAATTAAATGTTCCCTGATAAAAACATTCAAAACAATAAAGTCCATCGATAATATCCAGAAAAAACAAACAGAGAGGCTTTCACAATATTTCGGAATGACTTAGCCAAAACGCAACCGGGTATTTCTGGTTTCATCCAGTCATATACGGACAAAGGGGTGTGGAATTCGAAGGCAATGTACCAAGCAAATCACAGTAAAAATGGTTTTAGAGAAAAGCAAAGTCTTTTTGTTAGGTAAGTGCACAAAATGTCATTGATACAAACAGAAATATCATGTTTGTTTGCCGCAGTTCCTCTAGCTTTCTCCCTAGAAAATACAAATATGTAGAGCTGGTGTCTCCATGTGGAACCAATTAGTGTATCTAAGCTCAAAATTGAATGTTCCCCGATAAAAAACATCCAAAACAATAAAGTCCATTGATAATATCCGGAAACCACAAACACAGAGGCTGTAGCAATATTTCGGATTCAGTTAGCCAAAACAAAACCGGATATTTCCGGTTACATTCAGTCATATCCAGACAAACTGGTGTGGAATTTGTATGCAATGCACTAAGAAAATCACAGTAAAAATGGTTTTGGAGAAAAGCAAAGTCTTTTCGTCAGGGAAGTGCATAAAATGTCATCGATACAAACAGAAATATCATGTTTGTTTGCCACAGTTCCTCTAGCTTTCTCCCTAGAAAATACGAATGTGTAGCGCTGCTGTCTCCATGTGGAACTAATTAGTGTTTCTAAGCTCAAAATAAAATATTTCCTGTTAAAAAATATTCAAAACAATGAGGTCCATGGATAATATGAGGAATACACAAAAACAGAGGCAGTAGCAATATTTCTGATTGAGTTAGCCAAAACACAACCAGATATTTCTGGTTACATCCAGTCATATCAGGAAAAGGTGGTGTGGAATTCGTATGCAATGCACCAAGAAAATCACAGTAAAAATGGTTTTGGAGAATAGCAAAGTCTTTTCCTCAGACAAGTGCATAAAATGTCATCTATACAAACAGAAATATCATGTTTGTTTGCCGCAGTTCCTCTAGCTTTCTCCCTAGCAGATACGAATGTGTAGAGCTGTTGATCCCATGATGAACCAATTAGTGTTTCAACGGTACAAAATAAAATGTTCCTTGATAAAAATATTCAGAAACAATAAAGTCCATCGATAATATCCAGAAAACACAAACACATAGGCTTTCACAATATTTCGCATTCAGTTATCCAAAACACAACCGGATATTTCTTGTTTCATCCTGTCATATCCGGACAAAGTGGTGTGGAACTCGTATGCAATGGACCAAGAAAATCAGAGTAAAAATGGTTTTGCAGAAAAGCAAGTCTTTTCATTAGGCAAGTGCATAAAATGTCATCTATACAAACAGAAACATCATCTTTGTTTGTCGCAGTTCCTCAAGCTTTCCCCCTAGAATATACGAATGTGTAGAGCTGGTGTCTCCATGTGGAACCAATTAATGTTTCCAAGCACAAAATTAAATGTTCCCTGATAAAAAACATTCGAAACAATAAAGTCCATGGATAATATCAGGAATGCAAAAACATAGAGACTGTGGAATATCTGGGATTGAGTTAGCCAAAACAAAACCGTATATTTCCGGTTTCATCCAGTCATATCCAGACAAACTGGTATGGAGTTTGTATGCAATGGACCGAGAACATCACAGTAAAAATGGTTTTGGAGAAAAGCAAATTATTTTCATTAGGCAAGTGCATAAAATGTCATCTATACAAACAGATATATCATGTTTGCCGCAGTTCCTCTAGCTTTCTCCCTAGAAAATACGAATATGTAGAGCTGGTGTCTCCATGTGGAACCAATTACTGTATCCAAGCACAAACTTAAATGTTCCCCAATAAAAAACATCCAAAACAATAAAGTCCATTAAAAATATCCAGAAATCTCAAACACAGAGGCTGTAGCAATATGGGATTGAGTTACCAAAACACAACCGGATATTTCTAGTTTCATCCAGTCATATCCGAACAAAGTAGTGTGGAATTCGTATGCAATGGATGGAGAAAATCGCAGTAAAAATTGTTTTGAAGAAAAGGAAAGTCTTTTCGTTAGGCAAGTGTATAAAATGTAATCTATACAAACAGAAATATCATGTTAGTTTTTCGCCGTTCCTCTAGCTTTCTCCCTAGAAAATACGAATGTGTGGAGCTGGTGTCTCCATATGGAACCAATTAATCTTTCCAAGCACAAAATTAAATGTTCCCTGATAAAAAACATTCAAAACGTTAAGGTCTGTTGATAATATCAGGAATACACAAACACAGTGGCTGTAGCAATATTTCGGATTGAGTTAGCCAAAACAAAACCGGATATTTCCGGTTTCATCCAATCATACCCGTACAAACTGGTTGGAATTAGTATGCAAGGGACCGAGAAGATCACAGCAAAAATAATTTTGGAGAAAAGCAAAGTCTTTTCGTTAGGCAAGTGCATAAAATGTCATCTATACAAACAGAAATATCATGTTTGTTCGTTGCAGTTCCTCTACCTTTCTCGCTAGAAAATACAAATGTGTAGAGCTGGTGTCTCCATGTGGAACCAATTAGTGTTTCCAAGCACAAAATTAAATGTTCCCCGATAAAAAACATTCAAAACAATAAAGTTCGTTGATAATATCCAGAAAACACAAACACAGAGTCTGTAGCCATATTTGGGATTGAGTTAGCCAAACAAAACCGGATATTTCCAATTTCATCCAGTGATATCCATATAAACTGGTGTGGAATTCATATGCAATGACCGAGAAAATCACAGTAAAATGATTTAGAAGAAAAGCAAAATCTTTTCGTTAGGCTTGTACATAAAATGTCCTCTATACAAACAGAAATATCATTTTTGTTTGTCGCAGTTTCTCTAGTTTTCTCCCTAGAACATACGAATGTGTAGAGCTGGTGTCCCCATGATGAACCAATTAGTGTTTCCACGGTAGAAAAATAAATTTTCCCTGATAAAAACCTTCAGAACAATAAAGTCCATTGATAATATCCAGAAAACACAAAAACAGAGGCTGTACCAATATTTTGGATTGAGTTAGCCAAAACACAACCAGATATTTCTGCTTTCATCCAGTCATATCCGGAAAAAGTGGTGTCGAATTCGTATGCAATGGACCGAGGAAATCACAGTAAAAATGGTTTTGGAGAAAAGCAAAGTCTTTTCGTTAGTCAAGTGCATAAAATGTCATCTATACAAACTGAAATATCATCTTTGTTTGTCACAGTTGCTGTAGCAATATATGGGATTCTGTTACTCAAAACACAACCGGATATTTCCAGTTTCATCCAGCCATATCCGGACTAAACAGTGTGGAATTCATATGCAATGGCCAAGAAAATCACAGAAAAAATGTTTTTGCAGCACAGCAAAGTCTTTTCGTCAAGCAAGTGCATAAAATGTCATCTGTACGAACAGAAATATCATGTTTGATTGTCGCAGTTCCTCTAGCTTTCTCCCTAGAAAATGCGAATGTGTAGACCTGGTGTCTCCATGTGGAACTAATTAGTCTTTCCAAGCTCAAAATAAAATATTCCCCGATAAAAAACATTCAAAACAATAAAGTCCATGGATAATATCCGGAAAACACAAACACAGAGGCTGCAGAAATATCTGGGATTGAGTTAGCCAAAACAAAACCGTATATTTCCGGTTTTATCCAGTCATATCCGGTAAACTGGCGTTGAATTCCTATGCAATGGACTGAAAGAATAACAGTAAAAAAGGTTTTGGAGAAAAGCAAAGTCTTTTCGTCAGGCAAGTGCATAAAATGTCATCGATACAAACAGAAATATCCTGTTTGTTTGCCGCAGTTCCTCTAGCTTTCTCCCAGAAAATACAAATGAGTAGAGCTGGTGTCTCCATGATGAACCAATTAGTGTTTCAACGGTAAAAAATTAAATGTTTCCTGATAAAAGCATTCAAAACAATTCAGTCCATCGATAATATCCAGAAAACACAAACACAAGTGGCTTTAACAAAATTTCGGATGGAGTAAGCCAAAACAAAACCGGATATTTCTGGTTTCATCCAGTCAATCCGGACAAAGTGGTGTGGAAATCATATGCAATGGACCGAGAAAATCACAGTACAAATGGTTTTGGAGAAAAGCAAAGTCTTTTCGTTAGGCAAGTGCATAAATGTCATCTATACAAACAGAAATATCATGTTTATTTGCCGCAGTTCCTCTAGCTTTCTCCCTAGAAAATAGGAATGTGTAGAGCTGATGTCTCCATGTGGAACCAATTAGTGTTTCCAAGCACAAAATTAAATGTTCCTTGTTAAAAAACCATTCAAAACAATAAGTCCATGGATAATATCAGGAATACACAAACACAGAGGCTGTAGCAATATCTGGGATTGTGTTACTCAAAACAAAACTGGATATTTCCAACTTCATCCAGGCATATCCGGACAAAGTGGTGTGGAATTCGTATGCAAGGGACGGAGGAAATCACAGTACAAATGGTTTTGAGGAAAGGAAAGTCTTTTCGTTAACATGTGTATAAAATGTCATCTATACAAACAGAAATTTCATGTTTGTTTGTCGCAGTTCCTCTAGCTTTCTCCTTAGAAAATACGAATGTGTAGAGCTGGTGTTCCCATGATGAACCAATTAGTGATTCAAGGGTACAAAATTAAATGTTCCCTGATAAAAACATTGAAAACAATAAAGTCCATCGATAATATAAGAAAACACAAACACAGAGCCTTCCAAATATTTCGGATTGAGTTAGCCAAAACACAACTGGATATTTCTGGTTCCTTCCAGTCATATCCGGAAAAACTAGTGTGGAAGTCGTATGCAAGGGACCGAGAAAATCACAGTAAAAATTGTTTTGAAGAAAAGCAAAGTCTTTTTGTTAGGCAAGTGCATAAAATGTCATCGAAACTAACAGATATATCATGTTTCTTTTTCGCAGTTCCTCTAGCTTTCTCCCTAGAAAATACGAATGTGTAGAGCTGTTGTCCCCATGATGAACCTATTAGTGTTACTACGGTACAAAAATATATGTTCCCTGATAAAAACATTAAAATTATAAACTCCATTGATAATATCCAGAAAAAACAAACACAGAGGGTGTAGCAATATTTCGCATTAAATTAGCCAAGACACAAGCGGATATTTCTTGTATCATCCAGTCATATCCGGACAAAGTGGTGTGGAATTCGTAAGCAATGCACCGAGAAAATCACAGTGAAAATGGTTTTGGAGAAAAGCAAAGTCTTTTACTTAGGCAAGTGCACAAAATGTCATCTACACAAACAGAAATATCAAGTTTGTCTGCCGCAGGTACTCTAGTTTTCTCCCTAGAAAATACAAATCTGTAGAGCTGGTGTCTCCATGTTGAACCAATTAGTGTTTCTAAGCACAAAATTAAATGTTCCCCGATAACAAACATTCAAAACAATAAAGTCCACCGATAATATCCAGAAAACACAAACACAGAGGCTGTAGCAATATTTCAGATTGAGTTAGCCAAAACACAACCAGATATTTCTGGTTTCATCCTGTCATATCCAGACAAACTGGTATGGAATTCGTATCCAATGGATCGAGAAAATCACAGTAAAAATGGTTTTGAAGAAAAGCAAAGTCTTTTTGTTAGGCAAGTGCATAAAATGTCATATATACAAACAGAAATATCATGTTTGTTTACCGCAGTTCCTCTAGCTTTCTCCCTAGAAAATAAAAATATGTCGAGTTGGTGTCTCCATGTGGAACTAATTAGTGTATCTAAGCTCAAATTTAAATGTTCCCCGATAAAAAACATTCAAAATAATAAAGTCTGTTGATAAAATCCGGAAAACACAAACACAGAGGCTGTAGCAATATCTGGGATTGAGTTAGCCAAAACAAAACCGGATATTTCCGGTTTCATACTGTCACATGAGGTCAAACTGGTATGGAATTCGTATGCGAAGCACCGAGGACATCGGAGTAAAAATGGTTTTGGAGAAAAGCAAAGTTTTTTTGTTATGCCAGTGCATAAAATTTCATCTATACAAACAGAAATATCATGTTTGTTTGTCGCAGTTCCTCTAGCTTTCTCCCTAGAAAATACGAATGTGTAGAGCTGGTGTCTCCATGTGGAAACTATTAGTGTTTCCAAGCACAAAAATAAATGTCCCCTGATAAAAAACATCCAAAAAAAAATGCAGTCCATTGATAATATCCGGAAAACACAAACACAGAGGCTCTAACAATATCTAGCCTTGAGTTAGCCAAAACAAAGCCAGATATTTCCGGTTTCATCCAGTCATATCCGGACAAACTGGTGTGGAATTCGTATGCAATGGACCGAAAAAATCACAGTAAAATGGTTTTAGAGAAAAGCAAGTCTTTTTGTTAGGAAAGTGCATAAAATATCATCTATACAAACAGAAATATCATGTTTGTTTGCTGCAGTTCCTCTAGCTTTCTCCTTTGAAAAGATGAATGTGTAGAGCTGGCGTCCCATTGATGAACCAATTAGTGTTTAATGGTACAAAATTAAATGTTCCCTGATAAAAACATTCAAAACAATAAAGTCCGTCGATAATATCCAGAAAACACAAGCACAGAAGATTTCACAATATTTCGGACTGAGTTAAGCAAATCACAACCGGATATTTTTGTTTTCATCGAGTCATAACCGGACAAAGTTGTGTAGAATTCGAATGCAATGGCCGAGAAAATCAGAGTAAAAATGGTTTTGGAGAAAAGCAAAGTCTTTTGTTAGGCAAGTGCATAAAATGTCATCGATACACACAGAAATATCATGTTTGTTTGCCGCAGTTCGTCTAGCTTTCTCCCTAGAAAATAATATTGAGTAGAACTGGTGTCCCCATGATGAACCAATTAGTGTTCCAGTGGTACAAAATTGAATGTTCCCTGATAAAAACATTCAAAACAATAAAGTCCATTTATAACATCCAGAAAATACAAACTCATAGGCTGTAGCAATATCTGGGATTGAGTTAGCGAAAACAAAATGGTATATTTCCAGTTTCATCCAGTCATATCCGGACAAACTGGTGTGGAATTCGTGTGCAAAGGAATGACAAAATCACAGTAAAAATGGTTTTGGAGAAAAGCAAAGTATTTTCATTAGGCAAGTGCGTGAAATGTCATCTATAGAAACAGAAATATCATGTTTGTTTGTCGCAGGTCCTCTAACTTTCTTCCTAGAAAATACGAATGTGTACAGCTGGTGTTCCCTTGATGAACCAATTAGTGTTTCTACGGTACAAAATTAAATGTTCCCTGATAAAAGCATTCAAAACAATAAAGTCCATCGATAATAACCAGAAAACACAAACACAGAATCTTTCATGTTATTTCAGATTGAGTTAGCCAAAACACAACCAGATATTTCTGGTTTCATCCAGTTATATCCGGACAAAGTGGTGTGGAATTCGTATGCAATGGACTGAGAGAACAGTAAAGATGGTTTTGGAGAAAAGCAAAGTCTTTTCTTAAGGCAAGTGCAAAAAATATCATCTATACAAATATAAATATCATGTTTGTTTCTGCAGTTCCTCTAGCTTTCTCCCTAGAAAATACGAATGTGTAGAGCTGGCGTCCCCTTGATGAATCAATTAGTGTTTTAATGGTACAAAATTAAATGTTCCTGATAAAAACATTCAAATAAATAAAGTCCATCGATAATATCCAGAAAACACAAACACAGAAGATTTCACAATATTTCGGATTCAGTTAACCAAAGTACAACCGGATATTTTTGTTTTCATCCAGGCATCTCCGGACAAAGTGGTGTGGAATTCGGATGCAATGGACCGAGAAAATCACAGTAAAAATGATTTCGGAGAAAAGCAAAGCCTTTTCGTTAGGCAAGTGCATAAAATGTCATCGATACAAATAGAAATATCTTTTTTGCTGCAATTCCTCTAGTTTCTCACTATAAAATACGAATGTGTAGAGTTGGTGCCTCCATGTGGAACCAATTACTGTATCCAAGCTCAAAATAAAATGTTCCCGATAAAAAACATTCAAAACAATAAAGTCCATGGATAATATCCGGAAAACACAAACACAGAGGCTGCAGAAATATCTGGGATTGAGTTAGCCAAAACAAAACCGTATATTTCCGGTTTTATCCAGTCATAACCGGTAAACTGGTGTTGAATTCCTATGCAATGGACTGAAAGAATAACAGTAAAAAAGGTTTTGGAGAAAAGCAAAGTCTTTTCGTCAGGCAAGTGCATAAAATGTCATCGATACAAACAGAAATATCCTGTTTGTTTGCCGCAATTCCTCTAGCTTTCTCCCAGAAAATACAAATGAGTAGAGCTGGTGTCTCCATGTGGAACCAATTAGTGTTTCCAAGCACCAAATTAAACCATTTTTACTGTGATTTTCTCCTTCCATTGCATACGAGTTCCACACCACTTTGTCCGGATATGACTGGTTGAAAACAAAAATATCCGGTTGTACTTTGGTTAACTGAATCCGAAATATTGTGAAAGTTTCTGTGTTTGTGTTTTCTGGATATTATCGATGGAATTTATTGTTTTGAATGTTTTTATCAGGGAACATTTATTTTTGTACTGTAGAAACACTAATTGGTTCATCATGGGGACACCAGCTCTATACATTCGTATTTTATAGGGAGAAAGCTTGAGGAACTGCGACAAAGAAACATGATATTTCTGTTTGTATAGATGACATTTTATGCACTTGCCTAACGAAAAGACTTTTTTTTTCCAAAACCATTTTACTGTGATTTTCTCGGTCCATTGCATACGAATTCCACACCAGTTTACCGGATATGACTCGATGAAACCGGAAATATTGGGTTTTGTTTGGCTAACTCAATCCCAGATAGTTCTACAGCCTCTGTGTTTGTGTTTTCCGGATTTTATCAACAGACTTTATTGTTTTGAATGTTTTTCATTGGGGAACATTTAATTTTGAGCTTAGATACACTAATGGGTTCCACATGGGGACACCAGCTCTACACATTCGTATTTTCTAGGGAGAAAGCTAGAGGAACTGTGACAAACAAACATGATATTTCTGTTTGTATAGATGACATTTTAACTACTTGCCTAATGAAAAGATTTGCTTTTCTCCAAAACCATTTTTACTGTGATTTTCTCGGTCCATTGCATACGTATTCCACACCACTTTGTCCGGATATGTCTGGATGAAACCAGAAATATTGGCTTATGTTTTGGCTAACTCAATCCGAAATATTGTGAAAGCCTCTGTGTTTTGTTTTCTGGATATCATCGATGGACTTTAATGTTTTGAATGGTTTTTTCAGGGAACATTTATTTTTGTACCGTAGAAACACTAATTGGTTCATCATGGGGACACAAGCTCTACGCATTCGTATTTTCTAGGAGAAAGCTAGAGGAACTGCGACAAACAAACATGATATTTCTGTTTGTATAGATGACATTTTATCTACTTGCCTAAAGAAAAGACTTTCCTTTTCTCCAAAACCATTTTTACTCCGATTTTCTCGGTCCATTGCATACGCATTCCACACCACTTTGTCCAGATATGACTGGATGAAACCAGAAATATCCGGTTGTGTTTTGGCTAACTCAATCCAAAATATGTGAAAGCTTCTGTGTTTGTGTTTTCTGGATATTATCGATAGAATTTATTGTTTTGAATGTTTTTATCAAGGAACATATATTTTTGTACTGTAGAAACACTACTATGTTCATCATGGGGACACCAGCTCTACATATTCGTATTTTCTAGGGAGAAAGCTAGAGGAACTGCGACAAAGAAACATGATATTTCTGTTTCTATAGATGACATTTTATACACTTGCCTAATGAAAAGACTTTTTTTTTTCCAAAACCATTTTACTGTGATTTTCTCGGTCCATTGCATACGAATTCCACACCAGTTTACCGGATATGACTGGATGAAACCGGAAATATCGGGTTTTGTTTGGCTAACTCAATCCCAGATAGTTCTACAGCCTCTGTGTTTGTGTTTTCCAGATTTTATCAAAAGACTTTATTGTTTTGAATGTTTTTCATCGGGGAACATTTAATTTTGAGCTCAGATACACTAATGGGTTCCACATTGGGGACACCAGCTCTACACATTCGTATTTTCTAGGGAGAAAGCTAGAGGAACTGCGACAAACAAACATGATATTTCTGTTTGTATAGATGACATTTTAACTACTTGCCTAATGAAAAGATTTGCTTTTCTCCAAAACCATTTTTACTGTGATTTTCTTGGTCTATTGCATAAGAATTGCACACCACTTTGTCCGGACATGACTGGATGAAACCAGAAATATCGGTTTGTGTTTTGGCTAACTCAATCCGAAATATTGTGAAAGCCTCTGTTTTTGTGTTTTCCGGATATTAACAACGGACTTTATTGTTTTGAATGTTTTTAGTAGGGAACATTTATTTTTCTGCCGTAGAAACACTAATTGGTTCCACATGGCGACACCAGCTCTACACATTCGTATTTTCTAGGGAGAAAGCTAGAGGAACTGCGACAAACAAACATGATATTTCTGTTTGTATAGATGACATTTTATCTATTTGCCTAATGAAAAGACTTTGCTTTTCTCTAAAACCAATTTACTGAGATTTTCTCGGTCCATTGCATACAAATTCCACACCACTTTGTCCGGATATGACTGGATGAAACCGGAAATATCCTGTTTTGTTTTTGCTAACTCAATCCCACATATTGTTGCAGCCTCGGTGTTTGGGTCTTCCGTATATTATTAAAGGACTTTATTGTTTTCAATGTTTTTTGTCAGGGAACATTTAATTTTGTGCTTAGCAACACTAATTGGTTCCACATGGTGACACCAGCTCTACATATTTGTATTTTCTAAGGAGAAAGCTAGAGGAACTGTGGCAAACAAACGTGATATTTCTGTTTGTATCGATGACATTTTATGCACTTGCCAACGAAAAAACTTTGCTTTTCTCAAAAACCATTTTTACTGTGATTTTCTTAGTCCATTGCATATGAATTCCACACTACTTTGTCCGGATATGACTGGATGAAACAAGAAATATCAGGTTGTGTTTTGGCTAACTCCATCTGAAATATTGCTACAGCCTCTTTGTTTGTGTTTTCCGGATATTATCAACGGATTTTATTGTTTTGAATGTTTTTTATCAGGGAACATTTAATTTTGTGCTTGGAAACAGTTATTGGTTCCACATGGAGACACCTGCACTACATATTTGTATTTTCTAAAGAGAAAGCTAGAGGAACTGCGACGAACAAACATGGTATTTCTGTTTGTATCGATGACATTTTATGCACTTGCCTAATGAAAAGACTTTGCTTTCTCCAAAACCATTTTTACTGTGATTTTCTCGGTCCATTGCATAGGAATTCCAAACCACTTTGTCCGGATATGACTGGATGAAACCAGAAATATCTGGTTGTTTCTTGGCTAACTCCATCCGAAATATTGCTACAGCCTCTGTGTTTGTGTTTTCTGGGTATTATTGATGGAGTTTATTGTTTTGAATGTTTTTAGCAGGGAACATTTATTTTTGTACCGTAGAAACACTAATTGGTTCATCATGGGGACACCAGCTCTACACATTCGCATTTTCTAGGGAGAAAGCTAGAGGAACTGCGGCAAACAAACATGATATTTCTGTTGGTAAAGATGACATTTTATCTACTTGCCTAACGAAAAGACTTTGCTTTTCTCCAAAAGCATTTTTATTGTGATTTTCTCGGTCCATTGCATACGAATTCCACACCACTTTGTCCGGATATGACTGGATGAAACCAGAGATATCAGGTTGTGTTTTGGCTAACTCCATCTGAAATATTGCTACAGCCTCTGTTTTATTTATTTCCGGATATTATCAATGGACTTTATTGTTTTGAATGTTTTTTATCGGGGAACATTTAATTTTGTGCTTGGAAACAGTTATTGGTTCCACATGGAGACACCAGCACTACATATTTGTATTTTCTAGGGAGAAAGCTAGAGGAACTGCGGTGAACAAACGTGATATTTCTGTTTGTATCGATGACATTTTATGCACTTGCCTAATGAAAAGACTATGCTTTCTTCAAAACCATTTTTACTGTGATTTTCTCAGTACATTGCATAGGAATTCTACATCACTTTGTCCGGGTATGACTGGATGCAACCAGAAATATGAGGTTGTTTCTTGTCTAACTCCATCTGAAATATTGCTACAACATCTGTGTTTGTGTTTTCCGGATATTAACAACGGACTTTATTGTTTTGAATGTTTTTAGTAGGGAACGTTTATTTTTCTGCCGTAGAAACACTAATGGGTTCCACATGGCGTCACCAGCACTACATATTTGTATTTTCTAGGGAGAAAGCTAGAGGAACTGCGACAAACAAACATGATATTTCTGTTTGTATAGATGACATTTTATGCACTTGCCTAATGAAAAGACTTTGCTTTCTCCAAAACCATTTTTACTGTGATTTTCTCGGTCCATTGCATAGGAATTCCACACCACTTTGTCCGGGTATGACTGGATGCAACCAGAAATATCACGTTGTTTCTTGGCTAACTCAATCAGAAATATTGCTACAGCCTCTGTGTTTGTGTTTTCTGGGTATTATTGATGGAGTTTATTGTTTGGAATGTTTTTAGCAGAGAACATTTATTTTTGTACCGTAGAAACACTAATTGGTTCATCATGGGGACACCAGCTCTACACATTCATATTTTCTAGGGAGGAAGCTAGAGGAACTGCGGCAAACAGACATGATATTTCTGTTGGTAAAGATGACATTTTATCTAATTGCCTAACGAAAAGAGTTTGCTTTTCTCCAAAACCAATTTTACTGTGATTTTCTCGGTCCATTGCATAGGAATTCCACACCACTTTGTCCGGATATGACTGGATGAAACCAGAAATATCCGGTTGTGTTTTGGCTAACTCCATCTGAAATATTGCTACAGCCTCTGTGTTTGTTTTCCGGATATTATCGACGGAGTTTATTGTTTTGAATGTTTTTAGCAGGGAACATTTATTTTTCTACCATAGAAACACTAATTGGTTCCACATGGCGACACCAGCTCTACACATTCATGTTTTCTAGGGAGAAACCTGGAGGAACTGCGACAAACAAACATGATATGTCTGTTTGTATAGATGACATTTTATGCACTTGCCTAACGAAAAGACATTGCTTTTCTCCAAAACCATTTTTACTGTGATTTTCTCAGTCCATTGTATATGAATTCCAAACACTTTGTCAGGATATGACTGGATGAATCCAGAAATATCCGGTTTTTTTTGGCTAACTCAATCCGAAATATTGTGAAAGCCTCTTTGTTTGTGTTTTCTGGATATTATCGATGGAGTTTATTGTTTTGAATGTTTTTAACAGGGAACATTTATTTTTGTACCGTAGAAACACTAATTGGTTCATCATGGGGACACCAGCTCTACACATTCGCATTTTCTAGGGAGAAAGCTTGAAGAACTGTGGCAAACAAATATGATATTTCTGTGGGTAAAGATGACATTTTATGCACTTGCCTAACGAAAACACTCTACTTTTCTCCAAAACCGTTTTTACTGTGATTTTCTCAGTCCATTGCATATGAATTCCACACACTTTGTCAGGGTACGACTGGATTAAACCAGAAATATCGTTATTTTTGGCTAACTCAATCAGAAATATTGTGAAAGCCTCTGTGTTTGTGTTTTCTGGATATTATCGATGGAGTTTATTGTTGTGAATGTTTTTATCGGGGAAAATTTAATTTTTTACCGTTGAAACACTAATTGGTTCATCATGGGAACACCAGCTCTACGCGTTCGTATTTTCTAGGGAGAAAGCTAGAGGAACTGTGGCAAACAAAAGTGATATTTCTGTTTGTATCGATGACATTTTATGCACTTGCCAACGAAAAGACTTTGCATTTTCTCCAAAACCATTTTTACTGAGATTTTCTCGGTCCATTTCATAGGAATTCCACACGACTTTGTCCGGATATGACTGGATGAAAATGGAAATATCCGGTTCTTTTTTGGCTAACTCAATCCCAGAAATTGCTACAGCCTCTGTGTTTGTATTTCCGGATATTATCAACGGACTTTATTGTTTTGAATGTTTTTAGCAGGGAACATTTATTTTTCTGCCGTAGAAACACTAATTGGTTCCACATGGCGACACCAGCTCTACACATTCGTATTGTCTAGGGAGAAAGCTAGAAGAACTGCGACAAACAAACATGATATTTCTGTTTGTATAGATGACATTTTATGCACTTGCCTAACGAAAAGACTTTGCTTTTCTCCAAAACCATTTTTACTGTGATTTTCTCAGTCCATTGTATACGAATTCCAAACACTTTGTCCGGATATGACTGGATGAAACAAGAAATATCTGGTTGTGTTTTGGCTAACTCAATCTGAAATATTGCTACAGCCTCTGTGTTTGTGTTTTCCGGATACTATCAACGGACTTTATTGTTTTGAATGTTTTTTATCAGAGAACATTTAATTTTGTGCCTGGAAACAGTTATTGGTTCCACATGGAGACACCAGCACTACATATTTGTATTTTCTAGGGAGAAATCTAGAGGAACTGTGACGAAGAAACATGGTATTTCTGTTTGTATCGTTGACATTTTATGTACTGGGCTAACCAAAAGACATTGCTTTTCTCCAAAACCATTTTTACTCTGATTTTCTCGGTCCATTGCATAGGAATTTCACACCACTTTGTCCGGATATGACTGGATGAAACCAGAAATATCAGGTTGTGTTTTGGCTAACTCAATCTGAAATATTGCTACAGCCTCTGTCTTTGTGTTTTCCGGATATTATCAATGGACTTTATTGTTTTGAATATTTTTTATCAGGGAACATTTAATTTTGTGCTTGGAAACAGTTATTGGTTCCACATGGAGACACCAACACTACATATTTGTATTTTCTAGGGAGAAAGCTAGAGGAACTGCGACGAACAAACATGATATTTCTGTTTGTATCGATGACATTTTATGCACTTGCCTAATGAAAAGACTTTGCTTTCTCCAAAACCATTTTTACTGTGATTTTCTCGGTCCATTGCATAGGAATTCCACACCACTTTCTCTGGGTATGACTGGATGCAACCAGAAATATCAGGTTGTTTCTTGGCTAACTCCATCTGAAATATTGCTACAGCCTCTGTGTTTGTGTTTTCTGGGTATTATTGATGGAGTTTATTGTTTTGAAGATTTTTAGCAGGGAACATTTATTTTTCTGCCGTTGAAACACTAATTGGTTCATCATGGGAACACCAGCTCTACGTGTTCGTATTTTCTAGGGAGAAAGCTAGAGGAACTGTGGCAAACAAATGTGATATTTCTGTTTGTATCTATGACATTTTGTGCACTTGCCTAACGAAAATACTTTGCTTTTCTCCAAAACCATTTTTACTGTGATTTTCTCAGTCCATTGTATATGAATTCCACAGCACTTTGTCCGGATATGACTGCATGAAACCAGAAATATCCGGTTGTGTTTTCCTAACTCCATCTGAAATATTGCTACAGAATCTGTGTTTGTGTTTTCCGGATATTATCAACGGACTTTATTGTTTTGAATGTTTTTAGCAGGGAACATTTATTTTTCTACCATAGAAACACTAATTGGTTCCACATGGCGACACCAGCTCTACACATTCATGTTTTCTAGGGAGAAACCTGGAGGAACTGCGACAAACAAACATGATATGTCTGTTTGTATAGATGACATTTTATGCACTTGCCTAACGAAAAGACATTGCTTTTCTCCAAAACCATTTTTACTGTGATTTTCTCAGTCCATTGTATATGAATTGCAAACACTTTGTCAGGATATGACTGGATGAATCCAGAAATATCCGGTTTTTTTTGGCTAACTCAATCCGAAATATTGTGAAAGCCTCTTTGTTTGTGTTTTCTGGATATTATCGATGGAGTTTATTGTTTTGAATGTTTTTAACAGGGAACATTTATTTTTGTACCGTAGAAACACTAATTGGTTCATCATGGGGACACCAGCTCTACACATTCGCATTTTCTAGGGAGAAAGCTTGAAGAACTGTGGCAAACAAATATGATATTTCTGTGGGTAAAGATGACATTTTATGCACTTGCCTAACGAAAACACTCTACTTTTCTCCAAAACCGTTTTTACTGTGATTTTCTCAGTCCATTGCATATGAAATCCACACACTTTGTCAGGGTACGACTGGATTAAACCAGAAATATCGTTATTTTTGGCTAACTCAATCAGAAATATTGTGAAAGCCTCTGTGTTTGTGTTTTCTGGATATTATCGATGGAGTTTATTGTTGTGAATGTTTTTATCGGGGAAAATTTAATTTTTTACCGTTGAAACACTAATTGGTTCATCATGGGAACACCAGCTCTACGCGTTCATATTTTCTAGGGAGAAAGCTAGAGGAACTGTGGCAAACAAAAGTGATATTTCTGTTTGTATCGATGACATTTTATGCACTTGCCAACGAAAAGACTTTGCATTTTCTCCAAAACCATTTTTACTGAGATTTTCTCGGTCCATTTCATAGGAATTCCACACGACTTTGTCCGGATATGACTGGATGAAAATGGAAATATCCGGTTCTTTTTTGGCTAACTCAATCCCAGAAATTGCTACAGCCTCTGTGTTTGTATTTCCGGATATTATCAACGGACTTTATTGTTTTGAATGTTTTTAGCAGGGAACATTTATTTTTCTGCCGTAGAAACACTAATTGGTTCCACATGGCGACACCAGCTCTACACATTCGTATTGTCTAGGGAGAAAGCTAGAAGAACTGCGACAAACAAACATGATATTTCTGTTTGTATAGATGACATTTTATGCACTTGCCTAACGAAAAGACTTTGCTTTTCTCCAAAACCATTTTTACTGTGATTTTCTCAGTCCATTGTATACGAATTCCAAACACTTTGTCCGGATATGACTGGATGAAACAAGAAATATCTGGTTGTGTTTTGGCTAACTCAATCTGAAATATTGCTACAGCCTCTGTGTTTGTGTTTTCCGGATACTATCAACGGACTTTATTGTTTTGAATGTTTTTTATCAGAGAACATTTAATTTTGTGCCTGGAAACAGTTATTGGTTCCACATGGAGACACCAGCACTACATATTTGTATTTTCTAGGGAGAAATCTAGAGGAACTGTGACGAAGAAACATGGTATTTCTGTTTGTATCGTTGACATTTTATGTACTGGGCTAACCAAAAGACATTGCTTTTCTCCAAAACCATTTTTACTCTGATTTTCTCGGTCCATTGCATAGGAATTTCACACCACTTTGTCCGGATATGACTGGATGAAACCAGAAATATCAGGTTGTGTTTTGGCTAACTCAATCTGAAATATTGCTACAGCCTCTGTCTTTGTGTTTTCCGGATATTATCAATGGACTTTATTGTTTTGAATATTTTTTATCAGGGAACATTTAATTTTGTGCTTGGAAACAGTTATTGGTTCCACATGGAGACACCAACACTACATATTTGTATTTTCTAGGGAGAAAGCTAGAGGAACTGCGACGAACAAACATGATATTTCTGTTTGTATCGATGACATTTTATGCACTTGCCTAATGAAAAGACTTTGCTTTCTCCAAAACCATTTTTACTGTGATTTTCTCGGTCCATTGCATAGGAATTCCACACCACTTTCTCTGGGTATGACTGGATGCAACCAGAAATATCAGGTTGTTTCTTGGCTAACTCCATCTGAAATATTGCTACAGCCTCTGTGTTTGTGTTTTCTGGGTATTATTGATGGAGTTTATTGTTTTGAATATTTTTAGCAGGGAACATTTATTTTTCTGCCGTTGAAACACTAATTGGTTCATCATGGGAACACCAGCTCTACGTGTTCGTATTTTCTAGGGAGAAAGCTAGAGGAACTGTGGCAAACAAATGTGATATTTCTGTTTGTATCTATGACATTTTGTGCACTTGCCTAACGAAAATACTTTGCTTTTCTCCAAAACCATTTTTACTGTGATTTTCTCAGTCCATTGTATATGAATTCCACAGCACTTTGTCCGGATATGACTGCATGAAACCAGAAATATCCGGTTGTGTTTTCCTAACTCCATCTGAAATATTGCTACAGAATCTGTGTTTGTGTTTTCCGGATATTATCAACGGACTTTATTGTTTTGAATGTTTTTTATCAGGGAACATTTAATTTTGTGCTTGGAAACAGTTATTGGTTCATCATGGGGACACCAGCTCTACACATTCGCATTTTCTAGGGAGAAAGCTAGAGGAACTGTGACAAACAAACCTGATATCTGTTGGTAAAGATGACATTTTATCTACTTGCCTAATGAAAAGACATTGCTTTTCTCCAAATCCATTTTTTCTGTGATTTTCTCGGTCCATTGCATAGGAATTCCACACCACTTTGTCCGGATATGATTGGGTGCAACCAGAAATATCAGGTTGTTTCTTGGCTAACTGAATCAGAAATATTGCTACAGCCTCTGTGTTTGTGTTTTCTGGATATTATCGACGGAGTTTATTGTTTTGAATGTTTTTAGCAGGGAACATTTATTTTTCTACCATAGAAACACTAATTGGTTCCACATGGCGACACCAGCTCTACACATTCATGTTTTCTAGGGAGAAACCTGGAGGAACTGCGACAAACAAACATCATATTTCTCTTTGTATAGATGACATTTTATGCACTTGCCTAACGAAAAGACTTTGCTTTTCTCCAAAACCATTTTTACTGAGATTTTCTCGGTCCATTGTATACGAATTCCAAACACTTTCTCAGGATATGACTGGATGAAACCAGAATATCCGTTTTTTTTTTTTCCTAACTCAATGCGAAATATTGTGAAAGTCTCTGTGTTTGTGTTTTCTGGATATTATCGATGGAGTTTATTGTTTTGAATGTTTTTAGCAGGGAACATTTATTTTTGTACCGTAGAAACACTAATTGGTTCATCATGGGGACACCAGCTCTACACATTTGCATTTTCTAGGGAGAAAGCTAGAGGAACTGCGGCAAACAAACATGATATTCCTGTTGGTAAAGATGACATTTTATCTAATTGCCTAATGAAAACATTTTGCTTTTCTCCAAAACCATTTTTCCTGTGATTTTCTCGGTCCATTGTATACGAATGCCACACCACTTTGTCAGGGTATGACTGGATTTAACCAGAAATATCCAGTTATTTTTGGCTAACTCAATCAGAAATATTGTGAAAGCCTCTGTGTTTGAGTTTTCTGGGTATTATCGATGGAGTTTATTGTTGTGAATATTTTTATCAGGGAACATTTAATTTCTTACCGTTGAAACACTAATTGGTTCATCATGGGAACACCAGCTCTACGCGTTCGTATTTTCTAGGGAGAAAGATAGAGGAACTGTGGCAAACAAACGTGATATTTCCATTTGTATCGATGACATTTTATGCACTTGCCAACGAAAAGACTTTGCATTTTCTCCAAAACCATTTTTACTGAGATTTTCTCGGTCCATTGCATACGAATTCCACACCACTTTGTCCGGATATGACTGGATGAAAATGGAAATATCTGGTTCTGTTTTGGCTAACTCAATCCCAGAAATTGCTACAGACGCTGTGTTTGTGTTTTCCGGATATTATCAACGGACTTTATTGTTTTGAATGTTTTTAACAGGGAACATTTAATTTTCTACCGTAGAAACACTAATTGGTTCCACATGGCAACACCAGCTCTACACATTTGTGTTTTCTAGGGAGAAACCTGGAGGAACTGCAACAAACAAACATGATATGTCTGTTTGTATAGATGACATTTTATGCACTTGCCTAACGAAAAGGCTTTGCTTTCTCCAAAACCATTTTTACTGTGATTTTCTCAGTCCATTGTATATGAATTCCACACACTTTGTCAGGGTATGCCTGGATTAAACCAGAAATATCCAGTTATTTTTGGCTAACTCAATCAGAAATATTGTGAAAGCCTCTGTGTTTGTGTTTTCTGGATATTATCGATGGAGTTTATTGTTGTGAATGTTTTTATCAGGGAACATTTAATTTTTTACCGTTGAAACACTAATTGGTTCATCATGGGAACACAAGCTATACGCGTTCGTATTTTCTAGGGAGAAAGCTAGAGGAACTGTGGCAAACAAACGTGATATTTCTGTTTGTATTGATGACATTTTATGCACTTGCCAACGAAAAAACTTTGCTTTTCTCCAAAACCATTTTTACTGTGATTTTCTTGGTCCATTGCATACGAATTCCACACTACTTTGTCCGGATATGACTGGATGAAACCAGAAATATCAGGTTGTGTTTTGGCTAACTCCATCTGAAATATTGCTACAGCCTCTGTGTTTGTGTTTTCCGGATATTATCAACGGACTTTATTGTTTTGAATATTTTTTATCAGGGAACATTTAATTTTGTGCTTGGAAACAGTTATTGGTTCCACATGGAGACACCAACACTACATATTTGTATTTTCTAGGGAGAAAGCTAGAGGAACTGCGGCAAACAAACATGGTATTTCTGTTTGTATCGATGACATTTTATGCACTTCCTTAACGAAAAGACTTTGCTTTCTCCAAAACCATTTTTACTGTGATTTTCTCGGTCCATTGCATAGGAATTTCACACCACTTTGTCCGGATATGACTGGATGCAACCAGAAATATCAGGTTGTTTCTTGGCTAACTCAATCAGAAATATTGCTACAGCCTCTGTGTTTGTGTTTTCTGGGTATTATTGATGGAGTTTATTGTTTTGAATGTTTTTAGCAGGGAACATTTATTTTTGTACCGTAGAAACACTAATTGGTTCATCATGGGGACACCAGCTCTACACATTCGCATTTTCTAGGGAGAAAGCTAGAGGAACTGCGGCAAACAAACATGATATTTCTGTTGGTAAAGATGACATTTTATCTACTTCCCTAACGAAAAGACTTTGCTTTTCTCCAAAAGCATTTTTATTGTGATTTTCTCGGTCCATTGCATACGAATTCCACACCACTTTGTCCGGATATGACTGGATGCAACCAGAGATATCTGGTTGTGTTTTGGCTAACTCCATCTGAAATATTGCTACAGCCTCTGTTTTATTTTTTTCCGGATATTATCAATGGAGTTTATTGTTTTGAATGTTTTTAGTAGGGAACATTTATTTTTCTACCGTAGAAACACTAATTGGTTAGACATGGCGACACCAGCTCTACACATTCGTATTTTCTAGAGAGAAAGCTAGAGGAACTGCGACAAAAAAACATGATATTTCTGTTTGTATAGATGACATTTTATGCACTTGCCTAACGAAAAGACTTTGCTTTTCTCCAAAAGCATTTTTACTGTGATTTTCTCAGTCCATTGTATACGAATTCCAAACACTTTGTCAGGATATGACTGGATGAAACCAGAAATATCGGTTTTTTTTTTTGGCTAACTAAATCCGAAATATTGTGAAAGCCTCTTTGTTTGTGTTTTCTGGATATTATCGATGGAGTTTATTGTTTTGAATATTTTTAGCAGGGAACATTTATTTTTGTACCGTAGAAACACTAATTGCTTCATCATGGGGACACCAGCTCTACACATTCGCATTTTCTAGGGAGAAAGCTAGAGGAACTGTGGCAAACAAACGTGATATTTCTGTTTGTATCGATGACATTTTATGCACTTGCCAAGGAAAAAACTTTGCTTTTCTCCAAAGCCATTTTTACTGAGATTTTCTCGGTCCATTGCATACGAATTCCACACCACTTTGTCCGGATATGACTGGATGAAACCAGAAATATCAGGTTGTGTTTTGGCTAACTCCATCTGAAATATTGCTACAGCCTCTGTGTTTGTGTTTTCCGGATATTATCAAGGGACTTTATTGTTTTGATTGTTTTTTATCAGGGAACATTTAATTTTGTGCTTGGAAACAGATATTGGTTCCACATGGAGACACCAGCACTACATATTTGTATTTTCTAGGGAGAAAGCTAGAGGAACTGCGACGAACAAACATGATATTTCTGTTTGTATAGATGACATTTTATGCACTTGCCTAATGAAAAGACTTTGCTTTCTCCAAAACCATTTTTACTGTGATTTTCTCGGTCCCTTTCATAGGAATTCCACACCACTTTCTCCGGGTATGACTGGATGCAACCAGAAATATCAGGTTGTTTCTTGGCTAACTCAATCAGAAATACTGCTACAGCCTCTGTGTTTGTGTTTTCTGGGTATTACTGATGGAGTTTATTGTTTTGAATGTTTTTAGTAGGGAACATTTATTTTTCTATCGTAGAAACACAAATTGGTTCCACATGGCGACACCAGCTCTACACATTCGTATTTTCTAGGGAGAAAGCTAAAGGAACTGCGACAAACAAACATGATATTTCTGTGGGTAAAGATGACATTTTATGCACTTGCCTAATGAAAAGATTTGCTTTTCTCCAAAACCATTTTTACTGTGATTTTCTCAACCATTGTATATGAATTCCACACACTTTGTCAGGGTATGACTGGATTAAACCAGAAATATCCAGTTATTTTTGGCTAACTCAATCAGAAATATTGTGAAAGCCTCTGTGTTTGTGTTTTCTGGATATTATCGATGGAGTTTATTGTTGTGAATGTTTTTATCGGGGAACATTTAATTTTTTACCGTTGAAACACTAATTGGTTCATCATGGGAACACCAGCTCTACGCGTTCGTATTTTCTAGGGAGAAAGCTAGAGGAACTGTAGCAAACAAACGTGATATTTCTGTTTGTATCGATGACATTTTATGCACTTGTCAACGAAAAGACTTTGCATTTTCTCCAAAACCATTTTTACTGAGATTTTGTCGGTCCATTGCATAGGAATTCCACACCACTTTGTCCAGATATGACTGGATGAAACCGGAAATATCAGGTTCTGTTTTGGCTAACTCAATCCCAGAAATTGCTACAGCCTCTGTGTTTGTGTTTTCCGGATATTATCAACGGACTTTATTGTTTTGAATGTTTTTAGCAGGGAACATTTATTTTTCTGCCTTAGAAACACGAATTGGTTCCACATGGCGACACCAGCTCTACAAATTCGTATTTTCTCGGGGGGAATGTAGAGGAACTGCGACAAACAAACATCATATTTCTCTTTGTATAGATGACATTTTATGCACTTGCCTAACGAAAAGACTTTGCTTTTCTCCAAAACCATTTTTACTGAGATTTTCTCGGTCCATTGTATACGAATTCCAAACACTTTCTCAGGATATGACTGGATGAAACCAGAATATCCGGTTTTTTTTTTTTCCTAACTCAATGCGAAATATTGTGAAAGTCTCTGTGTTTGTGTTTTCTGGATATTATCGATGGAGTTTATTGTTTTGAATGTTTTTAGCAGGGAACATTTATTTTTGTACCGTAGAAACACTAATTGGTTCATCATGGGGACACCAGCTCTACACATTTGCATTTTCTAGGGAGAAAGCTAGAGGAACTGCTGCAAACAAACATGATATTCCTGTTGGTAAAGATGACATTTTATCTAATTGCCTAATGAAAACATTTTGCTTTTCTCCAAAACCATTTTACTGTGATTTTCTCGGTCCATTGTATACGAATGCCACACCACTTTGTCAGGGTATGACTGGATTTAACCAGAAATATCCAGTTATTTTTGGCTAACTCAATCAGAAATATTGTGAAAGCCTCTGTGTTTGAGTTTTCTGGGTATTATCGATGGAGTTTATTGTTGTGAATATTTTTATCAGGGAACATTTAATTTCTTACCGTTGAAACACTAATTGGTTCATCATGGGAACACCAGCTCTACGCGTTCGTATTTTCTAGGGAGAAAGCTAGAGGAACTGTGGCAAACAAACGTGATATTTCTGTTTGTATCGATGACATTTTGTGCACTTGCCAACGAAAAAACTTTGCTTTTCTCCAAAACCATTTTTACTGAGATTTTCTCGGTCCATTGCATACGAATTCCACACCACTTTGTCCGGATATGACTGGATGAAACCGGAAATATCCGGTTGTGTTTTGGCTAACTCCATCTGAAATATTGCTACAGCCTCTGTGTTTGTGTTTTCCGGATATTATCAACGGACTTTATTGTTTTGAATGTTTTTTTATCAGGGAACATTTAATTTTGTGTTTGGAAACAGTTATTGGTTCCACATGGAGACAACAGCACTACATATTTGTATTTTCTAGGGAGAAAGCTAGAGGAACTGCGACGAACAAACATGGTATTTATGTTTGTATCGATGACATTTTATGCACTTGCCAAATGAAAAGACTTTGCTTTCTCCAAAACCATTTTTACTGTGATTTTCTCGGTCCATTGCATAGGAATTCCACACCACTTTGTCCGGGTATGACTGGATGCAACCAGAAATATCAGGTTGTGTTTTGGCTAACTCCATCTGAAATATTGCTACAGCCTCTGTGTTTGTGTTTTCCGGATATTATTAATGGACTTTATTCTTTTGAATGTTTTTTATCAGGGAACATTTAATTTTCTGCCATAGAAACACTAATTGGTTCCACATGGTGACACCAGCTCTACACATTCGTATTTTCTAGGGAGAAAGCTAGAGGAACTGCGACAAACAAACCTGATATTTCTGTTTGTATAGATGACATTTTATGCACTTGCCTAACGAGAATACTTTGCTTTTCTCCAAAACCATTTTTACTGTGATTTTCTTGGTCCATTGCATACGAATTCCACACCACTTTATCCGGATATGACTGGATGAAACCAGAAATATCCGGTTGTGTTTTGGCTAACTCCATCTGAAATATTGTTACAGCCTCTGTGTTTGTGTTTTCCGGATATTATCAATGGACTTTATTTTGAATGTTTTTAGCAGGGAACATTTATTTTTGTACCGTAGAAACACTAATTGGTTCCACATGGCGACACCAGCTCTACACATTCGTATTTTCTAGGGAGAAAGCTAGAGGAACTGCGACGAACAAACTTGGTATTTCGGTTTGTATAGATGACATTTTATGCACTTGCCTAACGAAAAGACTTTGCTTTTCTCCAAAACCATTTTTACTGTGATTTTCTTGGTCCATTGCATACGAATTCCACACCACTTTGTCCGGATATGACAGGGTGAAACCAGAGATATCCGGTTGTGTTTTTGCTAACTCAATCCGAAATATTGCTACAGCCTCTCTGTTTGTGTTTTACGGATATTATCAATGGTCTTTATTGTTTTGAATGTTTTTAGCAGGGAACATTTATTTTTCTACCAAAGAAACACTAATGGGTTCCACATGGCGACATCAGCTCTACACATTCATATTTTCTAGGGAGAAAGCTAGAGGAACTGCGACCAACAAACATGATATTTCTGTTTGTATCGCTGACAGTTTATGCACTTGCCTAACAAAAAGACTTTGCTTTTATCCAAAACCATTTTTACTGTGATTTTCTCGGTCCATTGCATAAGAATTCCACACCACTTTGTCCGGATATGACTGGATGAAACCAGAAATATCCGGTTGTGTTTTGGCTAACTCCATCTGAAATATTGCTACAGCCTCTGTGTTTGTGTTTTCCGGATATTATCAACGGACTTTATTGTTTTGAATGTTTTTTATCAGGGAATATTTAATTTTGTGCTTAGAAACAGTTATTGGTTCCACATGGAGACAACAGCACTACATATTTGTATTTTCTAGGGAGAAAGCTAGAGGAACTGTGATGAACAAACTTGGTATTTCTGTTTGTATCGATGGCATTTTATGCACTTGCCTAATGAAAAGACTTTGCTTTCTCCAAAACCATTTTTACTGTGATTTTCTCGGTCCATTGCATAGGAATTCCACACCACTTTGTCCGGGTATGACTGGATGCAACCAGAAATATCAGGTTGTTTCTTGTCTAACTCCATCTGAAATATTGCTACAGCCTCTGTGTTTGTATTTCCGGATATTATCAACGGACTTTATTGTTTTGAATGTTTTTAGCAGGGAACATTTATTTTTCTGCCGTAGAAACACTAATGGGTTCCACATGGCGACACCAGCTCTACACATTCGTATTTTCTAGGGAGAAAGCTAGAGGAACTGCGACAAACAAACATGATATTTCTGTTTGTATAGATGACATTTTATGCACTTCCTTAACGAAAAGACTTTGCTTTTCTCCAAAACCATTTTTACTGTGATTTTCTCGGTACATTGCATATGAATTCCACACACTTTGTCAGGGTATGACTGGATTAAACCAGAAATATCCAGTTATTTTTGGCTAACTCAATCAGAAATATTGTGAAAGCCTCTCTGTTTGTGTTTTCTGGATATTATCGATGGAGTTTATTGTTGTGAATGTTTTTATCGGGGAATATTTAATTTCTAACCGTTGAAACACTAATTGGTTCATCATTGGAACACCAGCTCTACGCGTTCGTATGTTCTAGGGAGAAAGCTAGAGGAACTGTGGCAAACAAACGTGGTATTTCTGTTTGTATTGATGACATTTTGTGCACTTGCCAACGAAAAAACTTTGCTTTTCTCCACAACCATTTTTACTGAGATTTTCTCGGTCCATTGCATACGAATTCCACACCACTTTGTCCAATTATGACTGGATGAAACCGGAAATATCCGGTTGTGTTTTGGCTAACTCAATCAAAGAAATTGCTACAGCCGCTGTGTTTGTGTTTTCCGGATATTAACAACGGACTTTATTGTTTTGAATGTTTTTTAGCGGGGAACATTGAATTTTGAGCTTCGATACACTAATTGGTTCCACATGGAGACAACAGCACTACATATTTGTATTTTCTAGGGAGAAAGCTAGAGGAACTGCGACGAACAAACTTGGTATTTCTGTTTGTATCGATGGCATTTTATGCACTTGCCTAATGAAAAGACTTTGCTTTCTCCAAAACCATTTTTACTGTGATTTTCTCGGTCCATTGCATAGGAATTCCACACCACTTTGTCCGGATATGACTGGATGCAACCAGAAATATCAGGTTGTTTCTTGTCTAACTCCATCTGAAATATTGCTACAGCCTCTGTGTTTGTGTTTTCCGGATATTATCAATGGACTTTATTGTTTTGAATGTTTTAGCAGGGAACATTTATTTTTCTGCCGTAGAAACACTAATTGGTTCCACATGGCGACACCAGCTCTACACATTCGTATTTTCTAGGGAGAAAGCTAGAGGAACTGCGACAAACAAACATGATATTTCTGTGTGTATAGATGACATTTTATGCACTTGCCTAACGAAAAGACTTTGCTTTTCTCCAAAACCATTTTTACTGTGATTTTCTCAGTCCATTGTATACGAATTCCACACCACTTTGTCCGGATATGACTGGATTAAACCAGAAAAATCTGCTTTTTTTTGTCTAACTCAATCCTAGATATTGTGAAAGCCTCTCTGTTTGTGTTTTCTGGATATTATCGATGAATTTATTGTTTTGAATGTTTTTATCAGGGAACATTTAATTTCTTACCGTTGAAACACTAATTGGTCCATCATGGGAACACCAGCTCTACGCATTCGTATTTTCTAGGGAGAAAGCTAGAGGAACTGCGGCAAACAAACATGATATTTCTGTTTCTATAGATGACATTTTATTCACTGGCCTAACCAAAAGACATTGCTTTTCTCCAAAACCATTTTTACTCTGATTTCCTCGGTCCATTGCATATGAATTCCACACCAGTTTTTCCGGATATGCCTGGATTAAACCTGAAATATCCGGTATTTTTTGGTTAACTCAATCCGAAATATTGTGAAAGCCTCTGTGTTTGTGTATTCCAGATATTATCCATGTACTTTATTGTTTTCAAAGTTTTTTATCAGGGAACATTTAATTTTGTGATTGGAAACACTAATGGGTGCCACATGGAGACACCAGCTCTACGCATTCGTATTCTCTAGTGAGAAAGCTAGAGGAACTGCGGCAAACAAACATGATATTTCTGTTTGTATATATGACATTTTATGCACTTGCCTAACGAAAATACATTGCTTTGCTCCCAAACCAATTTTACTCTGATTTTCTCGGTCCATTGCATATAAATTCCACACCACATTGTCTGGATATAACTGGATGAAACCGGAAATATCCGGTTTT